>NC_084597.1:25720741-26020741 GCF_033807715.1 Cololabis saira | reverse complement strand
GGACTATAGGTTGTGGCAAAACGCCAAATGGCATGCGTTTCTGTATCTTAAAGTTTAAAAACATTTCACAAAGTTTTGGTGAAATAATAAGCTGAGAATAGGTGCAATTATTTATGAAAGTCCCCAGTGGTGGACAGTAACGGAGTAAATTTACTTGAGTACTGTACTTAAGTACATATCCAGAGGATTTGTACTTTACTTGAGTATTAGATTTCTTTGGTACTTATTACTCTTACTTGAATACATTTCCAAGACAAATATTTTTACTTTTACTTGAGCAAATTTCTAGGAAGGCTGAAAAGTACTCGTTACTTTCAGGTCTGCTCTTTTTTATTCTTCCCTAAAATCCTATGGGACACAAGCTGTTTTTGTCAAAGGAGGAGACCTATCACAGTGCACGCTCTCCACTGGGATGTACGTAAAGTGGAAATACGTCAAGCCTCCCCCTGAGGGGGATCCAGACTTAGTTGGATGCTGCAGGTTCATTTGGTTTCAGTTCATGATTGTTAATAAACTCTGCATCATCTGCTGTCCTCTTATGATCCCATTCATTTGATTTGTTTTTGGTGTTTCTGCAGGTTTTATATAACATTGTGGTTCTAAAAGCAGCACATCAGTGCAGCTGGTTTCAAAGAGTTAATTCTCAGAAACAAGAGTTAAAAGATCCTTAAATTAATTTAGAAAAAAATATAGTAATTTACTGATGTGGAAAAATAAGAAATTTACTCTTACTTTTACTTAAAGTAAATTTAAAAGCATTTACTTTTGGATACTTAAGTACCTTTAAAAGCAAGTACTTTTCTACTCTTACTCGAGTAATATTTTGGCTGAGCTACTTTAACTTGTAACGGAGTAAATTTTGACCAGTAGTATTTGTACTCTTACTCAAGTACTGGGGTCGAGTACTCTGTCCACCTCTGCATAACTCCAAATGAAATCCCCAATAACAAGGAGGGAGAGCCACCTGGGTTGCAACGCAGCAAAAAGAGCACTTTGTCTTGACAGCTAAAACCCAACTGCACCCCTCCCCCTCTGCAGGATTTTGTTTACAAATCCGCTGCCACATTTATCACAAGCAAAAGCTGCACACTCTGCAATAACAATGGAGCAAATTAACTAATCACGCTCATAACAATTAAGCACGTAACACATAAACATACATGTATATATATGACGTATGCAAAGTCAACCCTAGCCGCAGGACATGAAACAGCAGCAGACACCGGTGTGGGCTCCTGCAGGGCATCCCTGGCTCCTCTTCATGCCGCCGACACAAAGACCCAGCCCGGGCTCTCCCACTCACCTCCCCCGCGCTGCTGTTGGCCGAGGATGCTGTGCTGGGGCTGGGCGAGCGCTGCAGAGTCACCAGGGCCATGGTCGGTGGGCTGCAGCCGCGGATGGGGAAAGGGGGGCAGGAGGAGCGCCTATCCTGGAGGATGCACCGCTGTGATGGTCTCTGTCACCGGGTAGAAAACGCCTAGTCACACTCCTCATCCAGCGGCACCTGCCTCCTCCTCCAGCCTGCCGGCCGGGCTCCTGTTCGGGTCCTCCTCGGTGTGCCCTCTGCGTTTACCGGAGTCTTCATGTGCGGGGAATGGTTGAAGGAGTTCCTGGGCTCGTACCAAGTCAGCAGTCCCCAGGAAAGCTCATCTCTGGACAGACAAACACATCGCTGTGCAGGTTGCGAGCGGGGCATAAATGACACGAAGCTTTGCCGAAAGCCTGTGATTGGCTGGCCTACTTCGCGTGCGCGCTGTCATTGGGCCAATGTTGTCAAGGTGACAGACCAGACTAGGAACTCCCGTACAATGTTGATGGATTTCACTTTGTTATGGCATTTATTTATTTATTTAATTCATTAACTACTGATGATTAATTCCAACTTGTGAACCAAAAACACTCGGTTTGTACAGGGACTGATTGATCCTCATCAGTACTCGAGTTGTAAAAAAAAAAAATCAGGGGGGATGGTGGATTTTATTATATGGGGACAGATAATTTGTGCTGATTACAAATAATATAATATATTACAAATAATAGCACTGACCAAAACACCTGCAGAAATACTGCAGGAATGACATAGCAGCAGTTAAATGCAGCCTTCTGTAAGCTTTAAATATCCACTGGGCTTACATCAAATACATCAAAACACAACAATAAAAAAGTTTTCTGAACTTATCAATATGCCTCTGCCCTTCACAGGATAAGTAAAATGGATCACTGCAAAAACTCAAAATCTTAACAAGAATATTTCTAGTTAAAATGTCTCATTTTAGTAAAAAAAAAAACAAGATTCGGCAATGGAAAAAACCACAATTTTCACCTGTTTCAAGTAGATTTTCACTTAAAATAAGTAGAAAAATCTGCCAGTGGAACAAGATTTTTTTGCTTGTAATGAGAAGATAAATCTTCAGATTTTTCTACTTATTTAAAGTGAAAATGTACTTGAAACAGGTGAAAATTGTCAAATAAGTTTTCTGGTGTTATTTTTCTAATGATGACTCTAAATGTTGAAATAGCAGTAAAACCACATTCATTGTTGAAACGACATAAGGGATGGAAAGGGGGGTGGCAGTTTTACAGGGGGGATGCCATCCCCCCTCATCCCCCCTCAACTCGAGTACTGATCCTCATCAATGAAGCCAGAATCCCATATTCCTGTGAAATTTATTAAGCTGAGTTTGTTTTCACAATACACAGAAATGTTGTTTCCAATTTGGGCTTGGGCTCGTCTGTCCGAAGGTCATTGTCCCAAAAGTCTTTGCAAACCTAATGTGTGCTTACAATGTTATTTGAAAGCAGAGGCTTTCCAAACAAGTAATATCTGTGCAATCTTTGTCTAATTGTACTGTCATGAACTTTATCATTTAATAGCTAAATAAGGTGTGGAAAGTCTGAAATGAAGACAGTTTTTTTTTTTTGTATTCACTCTCGTCTTCCTCCTTTGCATTGTGTTAAACCTGAATATTTCATGCTAGCAACCTTTTCACACTTGCTGATGAGCAATTAGTCAAGTGCATTTGATTAATTGAATTAATAATTAATTACTGATGATTAATTAATTTCATAACTGAAGACTTTGCACCTTCAATATTAGTTTGGTATTAACGTTTCTTGTATCCATCGAACTAAAATATATATTTTTTATTATCGCCGTTCAGAAATTTCACTCAGCTGAGTTAGTATAAAACCGCAATCAATTTTATTCCATGTTTATTTTGGGAGTTATTTTCTCAATAGATGTAGACAATTGTACACATACAACTGAAGGACAGTAATGACAGTATCTCTTATCCATCACATCACGATATTAATGGAATAGACAAAAAGACTTGGTTTCAATTTATACTGTAAGAAAACCACGATATTTGACAAGTTGCAACAAAGCTATCACATCACAGGCTGAAAATACAGCCTGGTGTAGTATTACATTATTTTATCCTGCCAACAAGTCATAGTCATTCATGAACCAAAAAAGAAAAAAAAAGATGACTGTGTATTTTTGAACTTTTGAACTCTGAGTGTGGGTGGAAAAAGAGGGTCTAGTGCTCTATGATATCAGTACTGAGGACAACCTGTTTGATGTCACAATTTATGGGTGCTGGACTATTTTAAACTGCAAAGGTGTACTGAGTATACCTACACCAGTGAATTGGGTAGCTACTGAAGCTGTTGAAAATGCTAAAAAAAATACTTTTATAATGTGTCAAAACATTTATTTTTGAACATTATTCATGAATACTGAAATGTTGCCATAAAAATAAATTTCAAGGAATGCCTGATTGCAATAATCTGCAGTCCCAATAACTAAATATGTGAAAGATGTTACCATGATTGATGGCAATTGTTTTTTGGGGGGGAGAAGAACTTGCTTCTAGATATGACAGAACTCAATTCATGCAACTAAAGACCAAAGCAATACTATATATGACCTATGTATGAATTGAGATAGGGTTACTTGGGAAACGTTGCAAAAATGAATGAGCAAATTTTGTGCCTGGAGGGGTCGGTGAACTGACAAAATATTATTTTCTTTCCTGCCTTATTGCGCTACCCCTCGTCCATGGAGTGTGTTGTAGAGCTTGGTTGGCTGCTTGTGGGTGTCGTTTGCCCCTGAGTTTCCTGATCAAGGTTGGACTCCTGCAGACCCTTACCCAACGTCTCAATGGGCAGGAACAAGGATGCGATGCCAGCCAGAAGACAGCAGCCACAGTACACTGAGAGGGTCAAATAGATAGAAGTCCTGAGCAGCACCTGAGCCAAAAACAATGATATCAGAGGAGAAAGTCGGAGAAAGCTGTAACCATTTCTTAGTTAAATCTGAAGTTTACTGTCTCAAAGATTTCAATGTAAGCTATAATAGACAATTTATACTTTACCGGTAATCCTTTAATGCCCGAATATGAAATAATACACAGAAAATCCTATTTCTTTTATTCAAATTGTTTATTATATTGACATTAAAAACACCCCCCATTTTGTATTTAAAAAGTTGTAATTAATATATTTTTGCATCTCTATGAATTAATAGGGACATTTTATTTACTTTTCAAGTTGATTTCATTTATTTTATAAGAATTTTATTAATGTATTAAAATATTTTTTAAATTGTTTTACTTATGAGGATACTGGAGATGTCTCAGAAATGTATGTATCAAATATGATACATAGGGGGTTAATAGCCAAAGACTAGTATAGTTAACCTCTAGTCTACCTCTAGTTATGTGGTACATAAGTAAATGTGCACATGCTCAAGATGGAGGAAAGTCAATAGATTTGTCCCAATGTTATTACTCTTATTATATTGATTGCATATCTTGAAATGCAGGAAAGTTATTATAAATGTACAAGTTTGTGTAAATGTGCAAGTATTTGGTTTTATAATGAAGAAAAATGTGCTTTTAAAACAGTCTTTGAACCTTTTCTTAATATTTGTCATATATTTTGGTGAGTAAAAACCTTATTTTTGTGTGATAGTTTTTGTGATGTGTTTATTAACCAGAAGGTGGACATCCGAGAATGAAAATGATGCATAAAAACAAGAAGTAAATATAGGAGCCAAAATATGATATAATTGTCCTACTGAAAGACATTTTCCATCAATATTTTGATACAATTATTATCATCTGCCTTTATTAACAGAAACTGTGGTTCAGGTGTTCTCTTCCTTAAGGATTTCATACTGAATTTCACTTTATTTGATTACCTTTCTCAACACTTTGGTTCGTGACAATGTTACGTTCTTTAAACTCCTAATAAGATTTGTAATTTACTTTTAAAAGTCATTTTAATCCTGAAAACAAATGATTTTGCTCTACTGACCCTAATTCATCATGGCGTGTCTTTAATATATCTTGTTCCAGGTCTTAAAATAATCTGAGGACTTTTTTTCACACATGGCATACCCAGATTTTTTTGAAAAACAAGAAATTCAAATATTTCAGCATACCTGAGCCACGAAGGGTGTTATCAGTGCACCAAACTTAGACATTGCACTGGAGGTCCCCATTGCTAAAGCCCTGATTTCTGTAGGAAACACCTAAATGAGGAAAGATGCTAGTTTTCTTTTCAAAAATAGGTTTATCTACAAACATTTTTAATGTAAAAAGGTGACATACCTCTGGTGTGTAGACAAAAACAACTTGGAATCCTCCAGAGATAAAAGCTCGACAGATGAAGATAAAGATTGTAAGACCCGTCCTGACGAAAAAAAAAAAAACAGAGTTACAGATAAAGTGTTAGTTGTTGTTTTAATGTGCTACTGTTGTTTCAGATCAGATGAATCCAACTCACCTCCCAATGCAAGCAAACAGTGGAAGAATGCATAAAGAAAACATAAAGAAACAGAGTGCCATGCTTTTCTTCCTTCCGATATATTCCACTGCCCCAACGATGACTAAAAGACCTGAAACAGACAAAAAACAAGCAATGAACAGTTGTAAAGAAATTACATCTCTACAACCTTGGCAATCCTCTTAAATGACACTGTTTTTCTTCTCATATTCAGGCAAGTATTGTAGGTCTAACAGATGACAAAACTCAAGCTTTTGATGTATTTCTGCATGTTCTATATGTGCTGCTTATGATAATTTTTTTTTAACAATCATTTAAGAAGTAATCAGAAAATAATCAACACCTTATGTGAGATTAAACTGGTCTTCATAAAAGCATGATTCATTGCACCACACCACATCCTGTAAGAAGAAAAGCATATGGGAAGCACTTCACCTGGGAATTCAGCCAAGGTTGTCCATAAAAGATCCTTGTAGTCATCTGACGTTAAATATTTACATTCGAGGCTGCAGCTCGGTTCTATTTTGGCACCTTGGTTTTCTATAAGGAAGCAGAGTAATTTTGATATTGACATTTGCTTAAATTTACTACACAGCTGATCGACAGACAAAGTTGTTCCACACCTCCACATAAATCTCCTGCTTGGAAGAGCTCGGTGGTCAAAAGGACGATTCCATAGTAGGAGAAGGCATTTGCAAACCTTTAGATGAAAAGAACAACAAGAATTTTTTACTTTTTAACTGTCTGCCCCCACACTATCTTGTAAAAGTTATTAAAAGTAAAGTAACAACTACAATTATGAGCTTCAGGCCCTCTGTTGTTCATATTGGCATTTGGTGTGTTCATATGGGTTTACGTAACCTCTGTAAACAGCACATGCATGAAACTATACAAGAAAATCCTTACTTTACTTATTTTAAGACACAAGAGAAAAGTTTTCTAGGGGGTGCTGTTGAGCCATTTTGCCACGCCCATTAATGCAAACCATTAAATATCAAATTTATCACCAGGCCTGGCTTGCGTGCAAAATTTGGTGACTTTTGGGGAACTATCAAATATGGACCAATCAGATGAAGCGGGGCGCGCTTTTTGGCGACTAGCGTCGCCACGGTAACGCTTTTGAAAGAGAAAAGTAATGCGTGTCGTCGCAGGATGGAGACGCATATTTTGATGTACATCACACCTGGGTGCACGTTACGGTTCGGACCGTATTAACTGCCGAAGGAATGGCATAAATTGCGCCAAAATTACGCGATTAACTCAAAATGTTAAAAACGGCCGACTTCCTGTTCGGTTTCGGCCATGGCGCCAAGAGACTTTTCTTTAAGTTGCGACATGATACAGGTGTGTACCGATTTTCGTGCATGTACGTCAAAGCGTATTGTGGGGCTTGAGGCACAAAGTTTTCTAGGGGGCGCTGTTGAGCCATTTTGCCACGCCCATTAATGCAAACCATTAAATATCAAATTTTTCGCCAGGCCTGGTTTGCATGCAAAATTTGGTGACTTTTGGGGCACGTTTAGGGGGGCAAAAAGGCCCTCATTTTGTCTGAAAAATAAGAAAGAAAGAAGAATGAATGAAGGAAAAATTCCTACAGATACAATAGGGCCTTCGCACTGTAAGTGCTCGGGCCCTAATGATAATTCACTTTAAGGAATAGTATTACAAGTGACAAGCTTTGATAAACTGACTCACAATGAACCTTGCAGCTGGTAATCCTTGAATAAATTATTCTATTTGATCACAATAACTGATTAAAATATGTTGAAACAAAAAATAATGTGTGTTACTAACCATATAAACCAGAGAAGAAGAGTTGTCTTTCGATACTGATGCGAGAAGAGATCCTTAATCTGTCCACGGTCAGTCTGTGAAAGTGAAATGCCAACAGAAGGTCTCTGTGTTCTTATGAAAAAAATAACGATTTATTGACCATCCATGTCATGTGTGTCACATTCAAAACAAATAATTAATCTTCATTATTTTAGCCTCACCTGTTTATAATCCACCAACTTCCCCGGAGGCATAGGCTTGCCATTGTCGTTGGCAATGCGTGTTAGAGTTAATATAGCTTTTTCTCTTCTTCCTATCAGCACATCGAAACGAGGACTTTCAGGCAGCCACTGTGTAAAACAGAAAGTTTAGCTGAGACTTGTGACTGGGACTGACTACTTTAGGGACCTCTGATAGTCAGCAACGCACTCACAAAGCAGAAACAAACAAAAATGGCCATTGGTATGGTGGACAGACCCAGCAGCCACCTCCAGCCCAGCGTGGGCATTACCCAGAGGGCCAGGAGGACCTCGAACACAGCACCAACTGCCCAGAAAGCCTGAGTGATGAAAACACATAAGTCAGAAGGGGTTATTTAAAAAAAAAAACCTTTGGTAGTACTCACAAAAGGGATAAGAGAAATGTCTCATTGATGATAAAGTGCCCACAGTACCGCAATCAACATGATGCAGATGCCTCTAGCCTTCACTGGGAGAAATTCAGAGTACATTGTCACCCTAAAAAGAGAGTGAATTTATATGGATTTTCTTAATACTCATTAGGATTTCACACTACATATGAAGTACATAATAAACATACGACTGTGGTGCTCCTCCGATGCCAAAACCCACAAGGCCACGAAGAGCCAAGAGCCAGCCATAGACTGGAGCAAAGGCACTGAGCAGGCCGTAGTACAGAGTCCAACACATGCAAATTGTCAGACCCTTTCACCAAAGGAAGATATAGAAATACAACATGTGAGATAATGACCATAAATCATTAAGTCATTGATTTAGAAAAATAAAAATCTATATATGATACTCACAACTCTTCTGCCATACTTATCAGACACATTTCCCCACAGAGGTGAACCAAACCCCATCCCAATAAAGACCACCTTATTTAACAAAAGAAAAGAAAAAAAACAACTGCAGACATGAAAACAAAATACACAAACAACAAGTTCAAGAAAAAATCTCAAAGGGTCTTTACCGATGTTATGAGTGCCACTTGATAGCTGGGGAGCCCCCACTCACAGTGCATCTGAGGGCCCAGGATGCTGAGGATCATCATCTCCATTGCATCTCCTACCTGATCCAGAGCATCACATAAGAGATGTAGTGTGTGGTGATTGGAGATTCCCATATTCTAGGATTCTTACCCATGACAGACCAGTGAGGAGCGAGATTTTCCACTGGAACACTCCAAATCCGATGGCCTCCAGAGCTTCATCAACTGTGAAGGTTTCTGTAAAAGGCAGGTAAACGATCAGTGTCGGCTTTACTTATGTTCTTGGAGAATCATTCAAAAGTCAAACATACCACACATTATAGAAAATTGTGTATATATATATATATATATATATATATATATATATATATATATATATATGTGTGTGTGTGTGTGTGTGTGTGTGTATGTAAACAAAAAAAAAACACACTCACTGAATTCCTGTTAGTGATCAACAATGGCAAAATTCACAAGGAAAGTATTTATTCTTTTCCTCAAATATTTATTTCTTAAACTACTCTGTCACTAAAAAAAATGAATTATTAACAGTCACTGATATATTTCCTAGTTACTGGAATTAAAGCTTTACATAGAAGGCTTGATTAGTTAAAAACAGGCTCAAAATTCCACATAAGAAGTTTGGGTCAGTGGTTGAAGTTGAATTTTAAACCTCCTGATCTCTAACCAAGAATGGTCGCTGAGACTGTGTACTGACCCAAATAAGATGAATTATTATAGATTTAACAATTTAGAAGACAAAGAAACATTAAAGTATTTCTCATATTTTACAAAATCAACTATATTGGTCCAATAAAAGGCTGAAAAAGACCACTCAAACATTTAGCTGTCTTTTATCTTGAATGCAGGACTTAGATTTGCATGTCAGCTTTTTTGCATTACATCATTTACATTTTTACTTTTAACGCAGCACAAACCTCCAGTTGTATTATTTCCAGGGTTGTTCATGGATGGCCTGTTCCCAGAATCAGCTGTAGCAGAGTCTATGGCACAGGTATCTTTGTTAGCTCCTGGGTCCTCCCCAGTGTAATCCTCAAAATACCCATCATCCCTATATGCGCAGAAAGCAGATATTTAGGGAATACAAAGCAAAAAAAACAAGGAAAGAAAAAAAAAGACTGATTTTACAACACATTACTGTTTCTTATCAGTGTGCATTAGGACTAAGCAGCTTTAGCCTTGGCAATACAAACATTTCAGTGTCACAGACATTGGATCAGTGACGCATTGAGTGACATCTTACCCTGGATGAGGATTTCTCCACCTCTTGTAAATGAGAGTGAACTTAGTTGGTCTGGTCTGGTTGTTCATTTCAGAGTTTTGGAGTAGACAGCTGGGAGCAGGATTCAGCCCATGACAAACTGGTCAAATGTTGCTAAACTTGTTTCTGCAGTCACTTCAGGTCTGGAGGAAACACCCAATCAGAAAACAAAGCCTGCAAAGCCTAAAGGGGCGGGGTTATAGCAGGACACAAACATAAAACTCCAGGAACTTGTCAGAGCCCATTTCAGTTTAGATCAAGCTGATATGCAAATATGTCTCATGAATACAAACCTTGGTGAACTAGACAGAACTGTTTCACTGAGAGAAATGAAGAGACAAGACGCTTTCAGTGCACCAGTGTCTGTTTTATTGCCTCAGTTTCTGCAAACACTGCAAGAGTTGCAAGAATGTGTGTTCACCTGTTCTGTATAAGGTCAAATTTCCAGCTCAACTTGCCAAGGTGAAACAAATCTGTAAGCAGTAGACCAGTTTTATGATGCTTAAAAACTGCTGTTAACTTGTTAAACCATCAAATCTGCCTCATAGTACAGGCCCCAGGATGAACAAGTTACTTTAAAAGAAAAAAACTAATTATTATGACCTGAAATCTTGGTAGTAAAAGAGAATATATTATATTTTGCACAGGACTGCACATAACCCATATAAACTTTCTGTTCTTAAAGTGTTGAAATGTAATGGAAAAGTTCAACAAAAGTCATTTCATGATAACACCACAGGTAAAATAAAAACTTTTAATCCTCTGAATGAAGGGTATTATTTTTGTATGCTTTTATCCTGTTTGTCAATAAGAATCAGAGCAGGTTCAACTAAAAGAAATACAGTACATCTTCATTAAGCCAAACTCATATTCTGTGTTTCAAAGCCCTTGCAGTTCTCAACTACAGATAAACTATAAAATCCATAATTATTATATCCTGCCAGTTTTGATCTACAGTAACTTTTCTTTTATTTCAACCAGTAAGTCCCTTCTGACTGGGAGTATCACAAAAATAAATACTTAGCTACTCTGTGAAGATGAAGTTTAAATAATTCTTGAGACAGCGCGATTCATCAAAAGGTTTGAACAAATATAATTATTTAAAGTTTTTGATTTTCTTACTGTTCTTTGTCACCTCTTTGTGTAATTTCCAGCCAGAAGAAGTAGGTAAGTAAACTTTATTTCTATAGCACCTTTCACAGAGAGAGGCTCACAAATCAGAATCAGAATCAGAATCATGTTAATTTGGCCAAGTCAGGTCAGACAAGACATGGAATTTGACTCGGTTATTTTCGCTCACTGTACTGTAAATAGGTAATAGACAGTGCTTCAAGACACAATGTAACAAGTAAAAGATCATGAAAATAGGTTCACAAATAAAAATGGACAAAGTAAAAATACAAAGACAACAGGAACAATCACAAATCATCAATTCAAAAATCTTTACTAAAAGCCTGCCTATACAGGTGTGCTTTAAGATGTTTGTTTTTTTAATTTCCACATATCAAATAATAATTCAACATAAATCACAAGTGTAGTATAAATAACTGTTTATATGTGTGCATGGGATGGATGAAGACGAACTAAAAATGTTAGCTGATGGAGCATTGTGAGTAAAGACTTGGCCTGAAGCACCCTCCACAGAGTGTGGGTGTGAGTTCCTGTCACAACTTGTGGCTGACAGCAGGTTGTGCTCTCATCCCATCGTTGTTTGTGGAGTCAAACATGGCCTTCTCTGGAAATATTGTTGCTGTCAGAGGTACTGTTGTGCATGATGGGTTGGTTGTTGTGTTAAGAAACAGTTAGGAAAGATTCCATCTACTTAACATCTTTCAAAGAAAGAATTCAATTATGAGTATATTTTTTTTTCTCCATGAATAGCTAGTTTATTCTTATATCTATGTGCACTTGCACTTCAGTCCACTTATTTTTTTAAATCTTTCTTTTCTAGATATTAATTAAATAGTGAAATTGAAACACTCCAAACTAGTCATTTGTCACCCTCCACTTCTGTTGATATACTGGACACAGTCTATTTCTATTTACTTATACCAGACATGGGTTGTCATCGTGACCCAGTCATCCACACCATGTAATACTTATAAAAGTATTAGTAAAACATTTATTCAACCTAAATGCAGGTGTGTTACTTTTACAGGGGTTTCTCCAGGGTTTGTTGGATCTTTCAGTTCCCCACACCCCTGTAAGTGAATAAGGCCAACCTCAGAAGCTGTAGAAATGTAGGACACTAGAGGACATGCTGAGGTGCTGCATTATGGGACAGCCATAAATACAGTGCAGGTAGAGTATCTACAGTGCATCTCTCTCAGTGCATCTCCCCACATTTGCTGCTTGGTCTGGCTCACACCATTCAGTGCAGAAACTCAGCAGAGCGTCAGCCATTTGCACAAAGAAGTCAACATGGAGACAAAGGTAAGATTTAATGTGTGCATGCCAAATCACCCCATTACTGCTGCCATATGAAGATTTGTATTTGTTTATCATGTTTTTCACCAATGTACTTAAATCTAAAGGTTTGAATCTGCAAAGTTCAATCCTTTGATGCTTTACTTTCAAGCTGTGTTTGATTTTTTTTACTGAAAGAATCTCTTCTTTCAGTCTATTAGCTCACATGAATGAAGAAGCAGTTTAATTGTTTGTCTGGAGCCCTCAAATTACTATTACAGTTGTGTTCCTGTTCTTGTTGCTGTTGTTTTTTAAATGTATGTGTGCACATTATAAAAAGTATCCCCAATGGCACTTCAAGAGCTCTGTAGTCCTGTAAACATTTATTTTGACAAGTGGTAGGACTTTTAATGATTTAGTGGTCTAACCGGTCCTTCCCTCTGGATAAACATGAATAAATAAATCTTTGTAGATCAATCAATGTAACCCATTTGTGCTAAAGAGGTGCCCGATATGAAAGACATGCCAAAAATTAAGGTTTTTCTGAATACAACTTTTTGTGTGTTAGATACATTCCAAGATTATATAAATGTCATAATTTAATAGATGCTTGTATGCAAAATGACTTACAAGGGCAACACGCAGGCTTTGGGACAGTAAGAAACCATAACATACTGATTAAGTTATAAATATACTTAAATTGAGCATGTTTAGAAGTCAAAAGTAAGTGGAGGTGAGGCTGAAAAAGTTTAAGAGAGGAAGTGTTGGGTAACATCATGAGTGTTCTTAAGATTCTTAAAGTGTTGTGGGAACTGGGAGCAGATTGATCAACTATTGTGGAGCCAAAAACGAGGACAGCCTTTGGAGCTACCATCTATAACATTAGCAACAAGATGTAAATAAGAGTCTCAAATAACATACAGCCTTTATTATCAGCTTTACTCGTTCATCTTTGTCCGTCCCAGCAGTCATTGGGCGAGAAGACATGGTTTTACCATCAGTTTGTTCATCAGAAGTACAAAGATTGGTTTCTTGTTACAATTATGTGCTATATTTTTCATTTCTGTTGTGTTTTCAGTGGTAGGAATCTAATTTTAAGGTCATTTTATGTTTATTTTTAAAGATACGATGGAGCTGTAAACCAAATCCATGATTAAGTTTCCAACTAAATCCTTCCATCCTTTCTTTTAATGAAGTGACATGTTTGTTTGTGAACATGTGTGCTCTTTGAAGTGAATAGTTTTAGAGGAGAAGGCCTCTTTAAAGATTGAGAGGATACTAGAAATTCTCCTCACTATTTACATAATGGATCACATTATGTTAATGACCTTTGTTCCATCATGATTTATTGTGTAAGCAGTAACATAAGATGCCTTGGTTGATCTTTCAGGAAGCAATGTTAAATTTTAAAGAGATGGAATTAGATGGCAACATTACGTTTGCCTGTTGAACCCAATGAACCACATGGAAAAGAAGAGATTAAAACATCAAATGTTATCACTATTAACGAAGGTTCACAATAGTTGCTGTCTGTTGGAGTGATTTAAATTAATTCTTATTTCAGCTAGTTGTCTTTTGTTGTAATTAAAATGCAACGTTGCATCCATAATACAGAAAACAACAATTCAGGTAGTTCAGCATCTGCAGCTCTTGAAATTGCAAAGCATTTGGAGATGTCATAAATCACAGTGCTTAAATAGTATTCAGACTCAGAGAATCTAGAAAATTCTTTCTACACAGGAGACAACACAACCACCATTCATTGGCAGTAATCTACAGGCACTCAGGCTAGACCGTTATAAAAAACAACAAAAAACACAGGTCTGTTGTGGAAATATTTCAGGAACACTTCTGTATAGCATTGTCAGTGGAGACAGTCAGTAGATCCACAGAGAACTCAAATAAAATAAGCAAAACAATAAAAAGACTAAAAGGCAGAACTTAATTCAGGTGAACGAAGGAAACATGGAAAACTGTTCAGTGGCCTATTGTTTATATGCTCATTTTCTCTTTCGTTTACATTTGCATACTTTTAATACTTTTGCTGTAATTTTTTAGAATGTTACTTTTCCATCCATCAATCGTCCGCCGCTTATCCGTTCCCGGGTCGCGGGGGCAGCAGTCTTAACAGAGATGCCCAGACTTCCTTCACCCCAGGACTTCCTCCCGCTTTTCCGAGGGGAGTCCGAGGCGTTCCCAGGCCAGCCGAGAGACATAGTCTCTCCAGCGTGTCCTGGGTCTTCCCCGGGGTCTCCTCCCGGAGGGACATGCCTGGAACACCTCCCTAGGGAGGAGGGACATGCCTGGAACACCTCCCTAGGGAGGCGTCCAGGAGGATCCGATACAGATGCCCAAGCCACCTCAGCTGACTCCTCTTAATGTGGAGGAGCAGCGGCTCGACTCCGAGCTCCTCCCGGGTGACCGAACTCCTCACCCTATCTCTAAGGGAGCGTCCAGCCACCCTACGGAGGAAACTCATCTCGGCCGCTTGTATCCGGGATCTTGTCTTTTCGGTCACTACCCAAAGTTCGTGACCATAGGTGAGGGTAAGTGCGTAGATTGACCGGTAAATCGAGAGCTTCGCGTTTCGACTCAGCTCCTTCTTCACCACGACAGTCCGGTACATCGACCACATAACTGCAGACGCTGCACCGATCCGTCTGTCAATCTCCTGCTCCATCGTTCCCTCACTCGTGAACAAGACCCTGAGATACTTGAACTCCTCCACCTGAGGCAGGACTTCTCCACCCACCCGGAGAAGGCACGCCACCCTTTCCCGGTGGAGAACCATGTCCTCGGTTTTGGAGGTGCTGATTCTCATCCCTTCCGCGTCACACTCGGCCTCAAACCACCCCAGCACATGCTGAAGGTCCCGGTCCGATGAAGCCAACAGGACAACTCCATCCGCAAAAAGCAGAGACGAAATCCTGTGGTTCCCAAACTGGATCCCCTCTGGCCCCTGGCTGCACCTAGAAATCCTGTCCATAAAAATTATGAACAGGACCGGTGACAAAGTGCAGCCCAGCCGGAGTCCAACATGCACCGGGAACAAGTCTGATCCACTGCTGGCAATGCGAACCAGACTCCTGCTCCGATCATACAGAGACCGGACAGCCCCTAATAGAGGGCCCCGGACTCCATACTCACCAAGCGCCCCCCACAGAATGGCAAGAGGGACACGGTCAAATGCCTTCTCCAGATCCACAAAACACATGTAGACTGGTTGGGCAAATTCCCATGAACCCTCGAGCACCCTGCGGAGGGTATAGAGCTGGCCTAGTGTTTCGGGACCGGGACGAAAACCGCATTGTTCCTCTTGAATCCGAGGTTCGACTATCGGCCGTATTCTCCTCTAGTACCCTGGCGTAGACTTTCCCGGGGAGGCTGAGAAGTGTGATCCCCCTATAGTTGGAGCACACTCTCCGGTCCCCTTTTTTAAAGAGAGGGACCACCACCCCGGTTTGCCACTCCAGCGGTACTGTCCCCTTCCTCCATGCAATGTCGCAGAGGTGTGTCAACCAAGATAGCCCTACGACATCCAGAGACTTGAGGTACTCAGGGCGAATCTCATCCACCCCCGGTGCCACTGAGGAGCTTATGAACCACCTCAGTGACCTCGGCTTGGGTGATGGATGAGCACATCCCAGAGTCCCCACCCTCTGCTTCATCAGTGGAAGGCATGTCAGTATTCCTTCCACCGTCCGACGATGTCCCCAGTCGAGGTCAACAGCTCCCCACCAGCACCATAAACGGTGCCGGCAGAGTACTGCTTCCCCCTTCTGAGGCGCCGAACGGTCCGCCAGAATTTCCTCAAGGCCGACCAAAAGTCTTCCTCCATGGCCTCACCGAACTCCTCCCAGACCCGGGTTTTTGCCTCCAGGACCGCCCGAGCCGCAGCTCGCTTGGCCTGCTGGTACCCATCTACTGGAGTCCCACAGGCTAACATAGCCCGGTAGGACTCCTTCTTCAGTCTGACGGCATCCTGTACTTCCGGTGTCCACCACCGGGTTCTAGGATTGCCGCCACGACAGGCACCCGAGACCTTGCATCCACAACTTCGAGCCGCCGCGTTGACAATGGAGGCAGAGAACATGGTCCACTCGGACTCGATGTCCCCCGCCTCCCCCGGGATCTGAGAGAAGTTCTCTTGGAGGTGGGAGTTGAAGATGTCCCTGACAGAGGGCTCAGCCAGACGTTCCCAACAGACCCTCACAATCCGTTTGGGTCTGATATGTGATAGTTCCTACTTTCTGCCATAACTTTTGAACGGGTTGTGATAAAGACATGTGGGTGGTGTCATCGGACTCAGTATTTAGTACTTGACCATCATTGGCCTGAATTAGCCCCGCCCTTCTTCTGATTGGTCGATATTTGATAGATCCTATTTTCTGCCATAACTTTTGAATGGTTTGATATAGAGAGTCGTGGGTGGTTTCATCCGCTAAATGTCCAGGCCTGAAGAATCTATATGCAAGTCATACAAGCGTTTCCACTGCAGCACGCCTGGACATGTACAAGGGTGCGAGGGCCCGTTCATCGCTGCTTGCAGCTTTAATTATACTTGTATTGTATTTGTATGTTGTTTTTATGAGACTATAGTTCAGTCCCAGTATAAGTGATGGTATTTGGGTCTATTATTTTACATGCCACGGGTAACTTGGACATCTGTTCAAGAATACTAAATAAATAAATACATCTGCAGGCTATGGAGTAACACGTACAACCTATCTCAAGGAGGGTCTTGCTTATTTTAGCTAGACAACTCTAAATGACATTATGAAGCTATTACAACAGTTTCTTTTGTCTGAATAACTTACCAAGTGGTAATTAGGGCCCGAGCACCTTCAGTGCGAAGGCCCTATTGTATCTGTAGGAATTTTTCTTTCTTTCTTTCTTTCTTTCTTCTGACGAAAGGAGGGCCTTTTTGCCCCCCTAAACGTGCCCAAAAAGTCACCAAATTTTGCATGCAAGTCAGGCCTGGCGAAAAATTTGATATTTAATGGTTTACATTAATGGGCGTGCCAAAATGGCTCAACAGCGCCCCCTTGAAAACTTTGTGCCTCAAGCCCCACAATACGGTTTGACGTACATGCACGAAAATCGCTACACACCTGTATCAGTACACAACTTAAAGAAAAGTCTCTTGGCGACATGGCCGAAACCGAACAGGAAGTCGGCCATTTTGAATTAATCGTGTCACTTTGGCGCAATTTATGCCATTCCTTGGGCAGTTAATACGGCCCGAACCGTAATGTGCCCCCAAGTGTGTTATACATCAAAATGTGCGTCTCCATCCTGCGACAACACGCATTACTTTTCTCTTTCAAAAGCGTTACCGTGGCGACGCTAGACGCCAAAAAGCGCGCCCACCCTTCATCTGATTCGTTCAGACAGAAAAAACTTTGCGCCTCAAGCCCCATAATACGGTTTGACGTACATGAACGAAAATCGGTACACACCTGTATCATGTCGCAACTTAAAGAAAAGTCTCTTGGCGCTATGGCCGAAACTGAACAGGAAGTCGGCCATTTGAACATTCTGAATTAATCACGTAATTTTGGAGCAATATATGCCATTCCTTCGAGACTTAATACGGCCCGAACCGTAACGTGCACCCAGGTGTGTTATACATCAAAATATGCGTCTCCATCCTGCGACTACGCGTATTACTTTTCTCTTTCAAAAGTGTTACCGTGGCGACGCTAGATGCCAAAAAGCGCGCCCCCCTTTCATCTGATTGGTCCATATTTGATAGTTCCCCAAAAGGCACCAAATTTGGCATGCAAGCCAGGCCTGGCGATAAATTTGATATTTCATGGTTTGCATTAATGGGCGTGGCAAAATGGCTCAACAGCGCCACCTGGAAAACTTTTCTCTGCCATAACTTTTGAATGGTATGACATAAAGAGTCATGGGTGGTGTCATGGGACTCGGTATTGAGTCCTTGACCATAATTAGTGAAAATTAGCCCCACCCCTTCTTTTGATTGGTTGTCCCTATTTCCTGCTATAACATTTGAATGTTTTGACATAGAGAGTCGTGGGTGGTGTCATGGGACTCTGTAATGAGTCCTTGAGCTTCGTTGGCCTGAATTAGCCCCGCCCCTTCTTCTGATTGGTTGTCCCTTTTTTCTGCTATAACTTTTGAATGGTTTGACCTAGGAAGTCGTGGGTGGTGTCATTTCTGATATGCTTATGGGGGGCGGTGGCCGTTAGTGCGAGGGCCCGTTCATCGCTGCTTGCAGCTTTAATTTGAATTGAAATGCAAAGTTTTCCTTTTAGCTATTAATTTGAAGCATCTCTATTTTATTGTATGAAATCAGGAAATTGATAGAACCGGTGTCAGAGAAACTGCAATAATTAAATCCCAACTCAGTCTCGTCCTCCAGGCTTTAATGAGCTGCTGCTAATTAGTTTGAAATGCATCTAACTAATCAAAGATCAGTAACTGAATACCTGTACTGTAATTTTGTGGGGAGAAGGATGAGCGCAGGCCTCTGGGTGGATCATGTTAAGACATCCTTGTATTACATAGCTGCACAGAGACGCACGCAGAGACACACAAGTGCACACATACACACGAGCCCTTTGTTAAACACACAATTCAACACTCAGGTGAAGTGCTGAATGAATGTTTGCTGCCTGGGCTCCATAAAAGTTTAAACAGCTCAGTGCTTCCAGGTAGCTCATCATGACATCATTACTGACAATGCAGGAACACCAGACCAGTGGGAAGCAGCAGTTGTACCCCCTCGTCATCTTGTTCTTCCTCCTCCTGCTCTGTCCCAGGCTGCGGTATTGGTCCTGCTCCAAAACAGTATCTGAATGGAGGACTGATGAGCATGAGGGGAGACAATAATTCACTGGTGACTTGAAGAGGCTCCGCGAGTCTTTTGGATTTCACATTGGGTTCACATGACCGGCTCATCCATGGCGCACATGGCTTTGGAAGTAAAAGAGGTAAATTACAAGAACAAAGCTTGTCTATCCACGCTTACAACTGCAGCTCTGTTGTCTTTTTTGTGAAAGATAATGGAGAAAAACCCATAGTTCTATGTGTCTAGTACCAAACCAGAAACAAAATGACATCAAATCGAAAGCACAGGTCGAGTTATCAGTTGAAAGTCTTGGTGTTTGTTTGTATACTTGAATTAGTCATGATGTTAGTTGGTGGCATTTAAAGTAAAGACTGAAGGCTTGAGGTTAGAGCCAGTCAAGTTATAAACATTGGCTGCGGATTTGTTCAGTCTTCAGGGATCTATGATGCATGGAGCAATATCCCCACACGGACGGGCAAATGTGTCCAAAAGAAGAGTAAATATTTTCTGTTGCATGCCAAGAATTACAACTTCAAATGCATGCTGATGTTGCTGATGGATATATGTCCGGATAAAACAGTTAATAGTTTGCTGCTTGCTGCATTGTCTTTAAAAATTTTATAGTCAGCTTTTTTCATTGCTTGAAGCAGTTAAAAAAGGGGCAAGTGCCACTTTGAATAAAATACAACTTCCCGTCCTCAGATAAAACTTGCTTTTGTCTTTTACCATCTAGAGGCATAAAAATTCAACTGGAGTGGTTAATTATACTTTTTTATTTTCGTGTGTTAGCATGAAACAGTACCATCAGAGGAGGTTCAGCACCTGACTGTTGCCAGTGAGGCATAGTGAAGGTCAGGTTTCTCTAGACACCTGGAGCCCCTTAAATGTGTGTTGCCCTGGGTGATGTCTGGTGTCAATCAATGGCCCACGAGGAGTGCTATCTCTTTCAGAAGCCTAACCGCCACTTTGTGGCTGCGTAACAGGATCCTGCACCATACTGGATATACAGGCACAATGGGGCTCACTCTCAGGTGATGGTCTCCCAGTCAGATACATTTTCATCATCAAATATGATGTCTACTGTACGGTACTAGCCCGGTTTGCATTTAAACACTTGCCTGTGTTTGGTTCACATCTCTTTTGTTTATGATAAAATTGAACTGCAGTATTAACAGGAAAGCAGAACTGCTTCCTTGAGGCCCTTTGCTCTGTTACAACTTATCATCCCACTGGAGCACAATGTGCTCCTTTTCTCTACTCTGCTGTGTCCTGGTCTGAGGTCACATTTCTCTTGAAAGGCAGACAGTCGCTGTACTTAATAACTCAGATACCTATCAAACCATGGTGTACCCGCAACGGGCCAGATATTCTGTGTAGAAGGTACTTGAAAACAAAACTTGAGTAAAAGGGCAAGTACCTCCCCAAAAACGTATTTCGATAGCAGTTAAAGTCATGTTTCAAAACATTGCTTGAATAAAGGCTATAACAGATATTTACTGTAGTAGTGTAAGTCTTAAAAGTACATTTTTAGTAGTGAAGGTGGTTAAGTATTGGATATAAACTAAAAGACTCAAGTGGTTAGAATGTTAACTAGCACATATTAGACCAGCCATCATGACCAACTAATATTAAGTGTTAAATAAAGTATCTAATTCAATTCATTAAAATGAAATCCCAGAAATCCTGTGGCAGCACTAAATTAATAGTAATGTTACCCACCAGAATGTGATTTTTTTAAATCGCTCTCTCAAATGTACCAAAAAACACAACCATTTCTTTTGAGCAAATATGGCCACAAGTGTGGAAAATGATCTTCTCCACCGCCACCACAGTTACAGAGTTAACCACTGTTGTTGTCCTTTACGTGTGGTCTTGACAACAAGGCCAGTGATGGAGCTGCTCATTGTCAGTGTAATGTGTCTGGACATGCAGGACTCCTTTTTCCTCGTTTGTTGTGGTATTTGGCATTTCTCAACAAATGCTTATCACCAACTAAAAATTAATTCAGAACTAATTAATTTAATCTGCTTTTTTACAATCAAACCTATTTATTGTTGGATTTGGCAGTAACGAGTATTGAAAATGAAAGGAATCATGAAAGAGTGGTCCGCGTTATGCTTATATTTTATATATAGCTAAATAGGTAGAATCTAACTTCATCTGTCCACAAATACAAATATAAATTTAGACTTCCTATGTTGCATGTTCACTACATTATTGATGACTTCCTATCGAAGGAAGTCAAGACTATAATCTATCAGTGTTTCCTGTGTTCTCTTGAATAAAACCAGCTGTTCAGCTCAGTTCAGGTCTGTAAAAGTACGGTGTACACGCATACGCATCACGGACCCTCAGGGTAGGTCACCTTTTCAAGCTTTTACTGCAAAATGTTTTCGAACATTTTAATGATGCTGTGATCATGTGTAGTTTTACAGACGGGGAGATGATTCCTTGTAGCATTTTTCTGTGAACTTTTGCTCAGTCAGTAGACCAAGAGGTTGTATAGCTAGTAGTTAGTGTCAGTTACTGTGGCTAAGCTGCGATGAAAGAAAAACTACTGAAGCATGATTATGGAAGCCTCTTTCATCCCTGGCAGAATTTCAGTTGTGTATTAAGTAGCAGAACATAATCTGTGTTTATGCATATCCTTAAAATGAATATTACTACCACTGCTCTTTGCTTAACGGAGATTACTATAAATATTCAGATACAATAACAATTATATCTGTGCCAGTCATTGTTATAATTGTTATTTTTTGAATAAATTAGGTAAAACAGAGGATATATATTGATCTTCTAATATTTGTGGAATATTTCCTGTTTGCTTTGCACTTGCCTGAACAAGAGCGATGGTTCTGTCAAGAACGCAGAAGCAGATAAGATAGTGGTGGCTGAATTTAGATTTGACAGGAGCAGAGAGGATGCAGCCAAGGCTGGAATCCGCAGAGATAGGGACAAACGGGCAGGAAGTGAGTTGCCTGTGGGGAAATATATTTTAACAGAAATGTGAACGTGTGTGAATGTCCTTTGTTGACAGCTGTAACAAGAAAAAAAAAAATCTACTTTTGGCAGAAAAATGACACAGGAAAAAGGTGGGACACATACTGTGAGACCAGTGATGACAGATGGAGAAGACCTGGCTTGTTATCCATGCACTTGTTTTCTCTTGTGTGTGTGCTCCTGCTCCGATACAGAGTCTCGAGGAGCGGTGCGACCGGATCCTGAGGAACATGGAGGCTTCTCTCACGGCTCGTGATCGTGTGGGCATCCAAGATTTTGTCCTTTTGGATGCCTATACCAGTGAGAGCGCCTTCCTGGACAACCTGAGAAAACGCTTCCATGAGAATCTAATTTATGTGAGTCTCTCCTGCTTGGCATCATTTTACATGAGATGCCTCCTTCCCTGTGTCTAATCAAACATCATGTCCTCAACTTTCATCCCCTTGATGTCCTAATGGTGCACTACCTTCTGCTGAATATGGCGCCTTGTGTTTGCTGAGGTGGCAACTCTGGTTCTCTTCAGTTGTGGAGTGAGCGAGCTTGAGGTCACAACTGTCCAATGAGTCATGACACGTTATTAACTTAACTTATTGCTGTGGGGGGGGCACGATGGCGCAGCTGGTAGTGCAGCCGTCTCACAGCAAGAAGGTCCTGCGCTCAATTCCCGCCGGGGACGCCGTGGGCGCTGAAGTGCGTGTTAGTTCCCCCATGACTTCAGCGCCCACACCCTGGGTGGGGTTGGTGAAAGGATCTTTCTGTGTGGAGTTTTGCATGTTCTCCCCGTGTTCCATTGGGTAGCTAATGTGAGCTACCCTCACAAAAACATACAACAGTCCTGGGCTATACATGTCCCCTCTGGCCAGCTGGGGCCCCAGATGGGGTGGGGGGATCTGGCCGGAATAACGTGATCCTTCCACGCGCTACGTCCGGTCAGAGAAGCCCCATCCTGTCTGGTGAAAAGATGCGGCCTGCTCACTCCTCAGGATAAGGAGGAGACCTGAGCTCAGTGCAGGGCCCTCTCAGTAGGGTTGCCACCTTTCAGAAATAGAAATAAGGGACGCCCTGATTTCAGCAGCGCAGGAGCCAAAAAAAAGCCCTAAAACTTCTAAACTGAATAAAAATGTGTTTATTTTATATGAAAAACAAAATGCTTTGATTTAAAGTTTAAAATGCTTTAATAGCATTGAACTTTCATGACTGTAGAGACAGACAACCATATAGCAACTGAAATATCCTCCTATGCTATGTATGTCCACATCAGCCAAGATGTAATATAGCCTACAGGTGAAGAATATGGTGTAAAAGTTAATTTATTTCAATAATTCAACTAGAATATGGTGTAAAAGTTAATTTATTTCAATAATTCAACTAGAATATGGTGTAAAAGTTAATTTATTTCAATAATTCAACTAGAATATGGTGTAAAAGTTAATTTATTTCAATAATTCAACTAGAATATGGTGTAAAAATTAATTTATTTCAATAATTCAACTAGAATATGGTGTAAAAGTTAATTTATTTCAATAATTCAACTAGAATATGGTGTAAAAATTAATGAAAATACGGGACAAATCGCGTCCCATATTAGTTCAATACGGGACGCAACATTTTTTTCTCAAATAAAGGACAATTCCGTATTTTACGGGACGGGTGGCAACCCTACCTCTCAGGGTTGGTAGAGGATGGCAATGCCCAGGACTGACTTAGGTAGGAACACTGGGTGATAAAATCGGGAAAAAATCGGGATAAAAATATATAAAAAAAAAACAAAAAAACTTATTGCTGTGAATAGGGGTCAAAACAACACATAGATAGTGGAATGAAAGATGGAGATCACAACATTTGGAAACGTCACTAAGAAAAATAATCTTTATTACTAAATGTGCAAGAGTTGCAGACCATGAGTGCATGTCCTTTTCTTTCTCTCCAGACATACATTGGTACTCTCCTGGTGTCAGTCAACCCTTATAAAGAGTTAGACATCTACAGCAAGAAGCAAATGGACACCTACATGGGAGTTAACTTCTTTGAGCTGCCGCCTCATATGTGAGTCCATCCAAAAAGGATGCATTAAATGGATTTCATTGATAGATAAGTAAATATTGAAATTGATATATACATAGGATGTTGCTTTAGTCTCCAAATCTGTCAGAGTGATGGTAAGTAAGTTTTTCTGTAGTCATGCTCTCCAGAGGATAAACCTCAGTGTTTTTGGTGATTCTTTATGTATGCTTTTGAGTGAAACTCATGTGTCCTGCACCATGAAACCCTAACTCTGCCACTCGTGTGTTGATAGAGGAAAACAAATGATATCATTTTAGTTGAACCTATAATTGCACTTTCAGCTATGCTTTGGCAGACAATGTCTTCCGCACCATGCAGTCTGAGTACAGCAACCACTTCATCCTGATCTCAGGGGAGAGTGGGGCTGGAAAGACAGAGGCCTCCAAGAAAATCCTTCAATTCTATGCCGTTAGCTGTCCACGGACCAGACTCCTGAACAATGTTCGAGACAGACTGCTTCTCTCCAATCCCGTGCTTGAAGTCAGTGATAAAGGAATACATGCAACTTTTTTTTTTCTCAGCAAGTCAAGTTTCAGAGAAAATCATTATTATAAAATCAAGTATTATATCTTTCTTTTTTTTTGTAAAACTTCCAGGCTTTTGGAAATGCCAAAACATTGAAGAATAACAATTCAAGCCGGTTTGGAAAATACATGGACATTCAGTTTGACCACCAGGTACACTTAAAAATTTGGATGACACATTGACAGGTTGAATATTAATTTTTAAGGATTCCTTTTCTCCCTTTTCCTTCAGGGTGGGGCAGTTGGTGGTCACATCCTCAGTTACCTACTAGAGAAGTCCCGTGTGGTCCACCAGAACCATGGAGAGAGAAATTTTCACATTTTCTACCAGCTGGTGGAAGGAGGAGAGGATGAGCTACTCCGATGGCTCGGTCTGGAGAGAAACTGCAAGAACTATCGTTACCTGGTGCAGGTCAGAGGAAAAAAAAACAAACTAAAAAACCCTCTTCTGATATCTGGTGTTCGCAAGATTTTTTTAATCAGTGTTTTCTTTTCCCCTTGTACAGGGCAGTTGTGCCAAAGTTAGCTCTATCAACGATAAAAGCGACTGGAGGACGGTGCGGAAAGCCCTTTCTGTTATAGACTTCAGTGAGAGCGAAACTGAGGTGAGGTTAGAGACTTTCTATGTAACTAATGTAGGGATGGGCGGTATGGACTAAAAAATGTATCACGATAATTTCTGGCATTTATCCCGATAACGATAAAAATGACGATAAAAAAAATACCAATTCAAAAACATCATCAACGGGAATTTATCTTCCTTTCTTTCTGGCTCATTTCTTTCTTTCTTTCTTTCTTTCTTTCTTTCTTTCTTTCTTTCTTTCTTTCTTTCTTTCTTTCTTTCTTTCTTTCTTTCTTTCTTTCTTTCTTTCTTTCTTTCTTTCTTTCTTTCTTTCTTTCTTTCTTTCAGGCTCATTTCCTTCCTTCCTTCCTTCTTTCCTCCTGCTCTCCTTCCTTCCTCCTTTCCTTGTTTTCTCCCTTCCTTCTCCCCTTTCCTTCCTTCCTTCCTTCCTTCCTTCCTTCCTTCCTTCCTTCCTTCCTTCCTTCCTTCCTTCCTTCCTTCCTTCCTTCCTTCCTTCCTTCCTTCCTTCCTTCCTTCCTTCCTTCTTCCCTTCCTTTCTCCTTTCCTTGTTTTCTCCCTTCCTTCCTTCCTTCCTTCCTTCCTTCCTTCCTTCCTTCCTTCCTTCCTTCCTTCCTTCCTTCCTTCCTTCCTTCCTTCCTTCCTTCCTTCCTTCCTTCCTTCCTTCCTTCCTTCCTTCCTTCCTTCCTTCTTCCCTTCCTCCCTTCCTTCCTTCCTTCCTTCCTTCCTTCCTTCCTTCCTTCCTTCCTTCCTTCCTTCCTTCCTTCCTTCCTTCCTTCCTTCCTTCCTTCCTTCCTTCCTTCCTTCCTTCCTTCCTTCCCATACGTTGTGCGTGGATTTAACACAGAACTATAAATCAGCTTTACACAAAAACGTCATCAAAGGGAATTTATCGTTTCTACCGCGAGATGACAAATTCTTACCGTGGGGAATTTTTTTGACGGTTTATCGTGAACGGTAAAATATCGCCCATTCCTAAACTAATGACAATTTACTGGAGTTTAATCTGCTATTTCTCTTTTTGCTTAATGCAGCAACTTTTTGGAATTATTGCCAGTGTGCTCCACTTGGGAAACCTTGAGTTTGCAGCAGATGCTCAAGGATACGCCACTCTCAACAACAATCAGCAGTTGCACTGGGTGTCAAAGGTGAAATCCAAACCAATTGGATATAGTATAAACCTTACTTTCTTTTTTTTTTTGATGGATACTCTAAATAAGGTTGATGCCATGTGTCTGTTTTTTTTCCCCTTTCTTGAACAGTTGTTGGGGATTCCCAATAAGGTGCTACAAACGGGTTTAACCCACAGAAAGATTGAAGCCAAAACAGAGGAGGTGATCCTTCTGAACTATAAAGCAATTAAAGCTATTTGTGATGTTTAGTTGCAGTTAAAAATGTTATTTTTTCCCAACGTTAAGGTGCTGAGTCCCTTCTCTGTGGACCATGCAGTCTATGCCAGGGATGCCCTTGCCAAAGCCATCTATGGTCGCACTTTTAATTGGCTGGTCAGCAAGATCAATGAATCTTTAGCTAACATGGTAAGCGATAAAGCAATCCCTTCTTTTTTAAATGGAAACAGGGAGAAAATGAAGAAACTAAATAATAAGTCTCAGGATGTTATTTGATCAATCTTAACTCTCACTTCACAAAACATGTCTGCAGGTGATATTTAAACAGTACTATCACTATACAAGTCCGTCAACACAAGAACACACTATGTCAAACTACTTGTGTGTGTGTGTGTGTGTGTGTGTGTGTGTGTGTGTGTGTGTGTGTGTGTGTGTGTGTGTGTGTGTGTGTTATGCTCAGGATTCCTCCAGGAAGACAGTGATTGGTCTGCTGGACATCTACGGGTTTGAAGTCTTCAATGTGAACAGGTGAAATCTTGTACAATCAAGGTGATACTTCAACAGCAAAGGTCTGAAATTCACAGCTTGATACTGACACAACCTGCTTGGTGTGTAATTTAGTTTTGAACAGTTTTGCATCAACTACTGCAACGAGAAGCTGCAGCAGCTCTTCATCCAGCTGACCCTTAAGTCGGAGCAAGAGGAGTATGAGATGGAGGGGATTGAAGTAATGACACCGTCACACACCGTCTTCTTGATGTTTGTGGCTAATCAAGTTCCTAAATGTAAACTTGTTTTTGGTAATAGTGGGAACCTGTGCCATATTTCAACAACAAGATAATCTGCGATCTTGTGGAGGAGAAGTTCAAAGGAATCATCTCTTTTTTGGTAAATATTACAACAATTCATGCTGTTGCCAAAAGATATAAACTACACAAATAAAAAACTAAATGCTCTTCCACAAAACCAAAACAAAAGTGAATTATTGATGGTCTTCTATTGTAGGATGAGGAATGTTTGCGCCCTGGAGATGCAACGGACCTCACCTTCCTGCAAAAAATGGAGGAAAAGATTGCTGGTCATCCTCATTTTGTCACGTGAGACTTAACACTTGAGCTTTAAGGGAAATGCATGATGAATTTACTTGGAGAGAGTAATTCAGCAATAAAACCTGCACAACCAGCAGCAATTAATACAGTAATCCATTCAAACGAACCCTTTCCTGCAGACATAAACTTGCGGACCAAAAAATGAGGAAAACTCTGGAAAGAGGAGACTTTCGCCTCTTACACTATGCTGGGGAAGTTACATACTGTGTTGTTGGTAAGAGATAAAAGAAATTGTTGGAAAATACATTTATTTTTAATGTAAGGAAGACATTTTACCAAAGAAAATACCCCCTCCCCCATTACCGTTTCAGGATTCTTGGACAAAAACAATGATCTCTTGTATCGAAATGGAAAAGAGGTGATCTTTATTTCTGTCCGACTACTTTTCTGTTGCACAAATGTATTTAATTTATTGTGTCAGCTAGATACAACAATTCTTCTAAAGTTACTAAATGATGTCCAGCATCCCTCACTGCGATGTAATACACCAAAATGAAAATGAAAATTACAGTTAGGTATAAACAGATCTGTACTTTACATGTACTCATCATGGACATGGAAGTGAAGTTAGAAGCTTTTAAGTTTATCCGTTTCTCTGTCTGGAGTGGAATGATTATACAAAAGAAAAAAATAATAAGCACATACCGAAAAGAGCATTTTTATTAACCTTGTCTAGGTTCAACAAACCACTTTAGTGTTTTTCATGTACCCAGTCACAAACACTGATATAGCTCTTCTCATATACTCGATATACAGTATTCATTACTTTTGTATCTACGACCATACTCCAATTAACATGCTCATTGTGTTGGAGCCAACCCCAAAGACATTTTGACGTACTGTATGCCACAGCTCGGTACCGATCAGCTCACCTTTTGGCTGAGAGTCAGCTTAGCTACAGATACTAATTATAGTTTGGGATGCTTTTAGGTAACCGGCAGAAAACTATTTCTGATACCCACATTTCAGAATCAGAATCACAATCAGAAAAAGGTTTATTGCCAAGTACGTTACTGGACATACAAGGAATTTGTTTTGGTGTAGTTGGTGAACATATTTTTCTAAACCTGGAGATATGGAATAGTAATATTTTTAGCAGTATGGACATTATAAAACAAGTAATGGGATTAGCGGTATATGAGTTACTATAAATATATAAATATATACACACGGTAAGTGATTAAGTAAGTAGAATGAAAGAGCGGTCCAACAATGTTCAGGTGATCACATGGCAACTATTCCAAGTCTGAGCTGAGCATTAATGTAAAGCATAGAGTGCAGGTGAAGTGTAATATCAGAGGTAGGGTGTGGGGTAGAGGACCAGTGTCAGGGTGGGTCTAGGCCTGGTTAATAAGGCTAGTGCCAGATGGGAAAATACTGTTCTTGTGACGTGAGGTTTTGGTCCTGGTGGACCCCATCCTCCTGCCAGATGGGAGAGTCTTAAAGAGTTTGTGACTGGGGTGAGAGGGGTCGGACAGAATCTTTCCGGTATGCTTCCAAGTCCTGGGGTCGTACAGGTCCTGAAGTGACGGCAGATTGCAGCCAATCACCTTCTCAGCAGATCGAGCCATGTTTCCCCAGCTTCACGAGCTGCTTCCTGTAAGACAGGAAGTGATCTACCTGGAGTCGGGCACACTTAGCTTGGTAGAGCTTGTCCTGGAGCAGAGCTGGGATGATGGTATTGAAGGCAGAGCTGAAATCCACCATCAGGGTCCTGGCGTAGGTTCCTGTGGAGTCCAGGTTCTGGAGGATGAAGTGAAGGGCCAGGTTAACTGCGTCATCTACAGACCTGTTGGCTGTGTATGCAAACTGCAGAGCGTCCAGCAGGGGGACGGTGATGTCCTTCAGGTGTGGCAGCACAAGGCACTCAAAGGACTTCATAACCACAGAGGTCAGGGCGACGGGTCTGAAGTCGTTAAGTCCTGTGGTCCTTGGCTTCTTGGGAACAGGGAGGATGGTGGAGGTGTTGAAGCAGGCTGGAATATGGCATGTCTCCAGTAAGGTGTTGAAAATGTCAGTGAACACTGGAGACAGCTGATCGGCCCAGTGCTTCAAGCTGGTGAGACAGAGTCCAGTCCAGCAGCTTTGCTTATGCATCTTTCTAGAAGTGGGGCTGATCAGGCTATAATTCTGGCCATGTGTTAACATCAGAAAACCAAAAACACATGGACCACATTTGGAGGACTGAGGAGGAAAAACAGTAAAATCACAGAAAGCTCAATTCTTCCATTTAAACTTCTGTCCATGATGAGAACACAAACCTGTGTCACCTACTGTAATGATTTTATCAGGCGTATCGTTTATTTAATTTATGCAGTCCTGCTACTATAGTTTTCCTTTTTCCCCATAAGGTCATGCAGCAGTCCAAGAACGCTATCATCAAACACTGTTTTCCCGCCGATGAGCCGGACAGCAAGAAGAGACCTGAAACAGTAGGAAGCATTTAAGATTGTGGTACTTTCCCCCAGCCTCACTGCTTTCAGTCAGTGTTTGTTTACTTCCCATGTCCACGTGACTGTCCAGGTGGTGACCCAGTTTAAGAACAGCCTGGTCGGCTTGACTGAAATCCTAACGTCCAAAGAACCTTGGTATGTCCGCTGCATTAAACCCAATGAAGCCAAGCAGCCAGGTGAGACCTTGTGAGGGAAATATTGCTGCACAAGATGTTGCAGTATTAGCCAGCATTTTACTGAACACTATTTCTTCAGCCCCCTCAGTCAGCCTGCAATGAAGGCAGATCACATTGCGTTGTCTCCTACAGGACAATTTGATGATGTGTTGGTGAGACATCAGGTTAAGTACCTGGGGCTAATGGAGCACCTGAGGGTCAGACGGGCTGGGTTTGCTTACCGCCGCAAATATGAGCTCTTTCTCCAGAGGTGGTGTAACATCCTTTTTCTGCTTTAGTTTCGCCTGAAGCTGCAATGGGTTTATACATTTCTGCAGAACTCATTTGCCATGAGCTTTTTCTTTTTTTTTTCTCGTTACCACATGCACTTCTGTTTCAGGTATAAAGCCCTCTGTCCAGACACCTGGCCTAACTGGAAAGGCACTGCGGCAGAAGGTGTACGGTGTCTGATCAAACACCTTGGCTATAAACCTGATGAGTACAAGATGGGCAGGTAGGTGTCACAGATGGTCTATGACTGGTCTTTTATATCCTGGTTAGGGTTGCAAAGGGGTGGAAAATTTCCGGTAAATTTCCGGAAATCTTCCGGAAACTTTCCATGGGAAGTTAAGCTGGGGAATTTTGGAAATATTCCAAATTGGAAACTTTCCATGGGAATTATGGGAATTTATGGGAATTTATGGGAATTAATTGGAAATTGGGGGTAATTTAAACAAACTCTATCATATCCAAACATAAATGTAAATATTTATTTTGTCATAAGTAGATATCCATGCAAGATAATACAAAAACATGACATTTCAACAGATTTATTTGAGTAGAACTTTAGTTTTTATTCTTGTATGAACAATTATTTTAATGAACAACAAAAACATGAATGTTGAGTAAATACTAACTCACCCCACTCCCCCACCCAATCAAAAAGTAATGCAAGTTAAACATTAATACCATTATAGATCAAATATATTTACCCCATAATATTATCAAAACTTACTTGACTTTATATAGTCCGTGGGCTCAAATGTGTGGCTTCAATAGTCTTGTGCTTTGAGCTCAAATGTGTGGCCTCCAGGCTTCAAGAAATCACCTGTGCATGTGATGGAAGAATGCACAGTGCCTGTAGGGGGCGTGGCCTCAATAGCCCTGCAGTAAGCAATGTGCTGTGTGCATGTGATTGAGGAGTGTACTTGCATTACATCTGGTTGTTTTAGCCAAGACTATGCTACAATATATTTCCCCCAACTATATTTAAGTTCCCTGTTAAGGGCCAACTTTCAATTCTGTAAATTTCTTATTTATTCCCGTTAATTCCCGTTAATTCCCATATATTCCCGTTAATTCCCATATATTCCCGTTAATTCCCATGGAAAGTTTCCAACTTTGAAAATTCCCGGAATTTTGTAACCCTAATCCTGGTCCATATATACATATATATATATAAATATAATACAATATAAATATGTATTTATATATATTTATATATACATATTTTTTCTTTCTTCTTTCATCTCAAGAACAAAGATTTTCATTCGTCATCCTCGAACTCTGTTTGCAACAGAGGATGCCTTTCAGGTCTGCAAACATAAGCTAGGTGAGGGATGGCTGACTGGTTTCTGCTTTAATTTTACATCAATATCAGAAGTTTTTTTTAGCATGAAAGTCTTAACTGTTATTGTTGCAGCAACAAGCATTCAGGCCAAATACAAAGGCTACAGAGTAAAAGAGGAGTTTCTGAAACAAAGAGAGGCTGGTGAGTGATAATATGGTTAATATTTTCTTATTTATAAGACTGGGTGAAAGTTAACAGTCAGTTAGAGCAGCATGGGCTTTAGTTAAGAAACTGTTAGTCATGTTAACCACATTAAAATGACCTTAGTTACCTTGTCTTATCAAAAAAGCCACAAGGATTGAAAACTGCTGGAGAGGTTTGATGGCCAAGAGGGAGCGTGAGAGGAGAGCCTGGGCTGTCAAGGTCATCAAGAAGTGAGTAAAATCCCAGTGAAAAGGCTTAAATATGATGGAAATGGTGTCATGTGGTGAGGTATCCTACCAGCCAGTCTGCTCTAGGTTCATCAAAGGTTTCATGACCAGAAATCAACCAGCCTGCGTTGACAACAGCGAGTACCTGGCATATGTGAGGCAGAGCTACCTCACACGGTTGAACAAACACCTTCCTAAAACAGTCTTGCAGAAAGACGCTTGGCTAACCCCCCCGCCTATAATGAAAGAGGCGAGTGATTTATTTATTTAACATTCTGCTTTACTTCCAATTGGCTGCAAGCATGAGGATATAGATTGGTCATTTTATTAATAGCTAAATAATACAGCTCATGAAAAATTGTTGCCCTTTTTTTAGGCTTCTTGGCTTTTGCAGAAGATCTATGTTCGCTACATGGTACGGAAGTACATCCGTGGAATCACTCCTCAAAGAAAACTGCAGGTAAAATCCATCATTTTCCACCCAAAATACACTGGAACACAATCAAACTTTTGTTAGCCACTTTAGCTTTCATTACTATGAGGCATTTCCAGAATTGAAATAGATCATCAATCAAAAGGACTATCAGTCCACTCAGGAAGGGTCTTGAGAGGAAGTAATTTCCTCTGATGTCAACTTTAAACAATGTAACTTTGAAACTTACCTGGATAATACAGAAAAAGGGGAAGGGGAATCTCATACAGCATTGTTCAGTATATATTTATCAATATCCGCATTCTGTAGTAAACACTATTCTTTTTAATCAATATTTTAATACTTTCTATGCGTCTGTCTATTTCCAGCTGCAGTTAAAACTGCAGACAAGCTCCATGTTCAAAGGAAAAAAAGAAAACTACCCCATCAGTGTGTGCAGGCCGTTTGTGGACACCAGGATCAGTAAGAGCACCACTATTTTCTTATAAGCCAGTGTCCTTTAATACAGGTCCTCAGGAGGACCCACCAGCCTGCATGTTTTAGGTGTTCCTTTGCTCTAACACTCATGGCTCAAATTAATGGGTCAATAACAGACTTCTGCAGACCACTGAGAAAAAAAGTAAGACTTAAAGTGGAAATCAGTCTCATTTTCATGGCAGAGAGGGCAGCCATCTTGGTGTGGGATATATGCCAAAGGCTAGTACTCTGTGGTGACAAGATTTTAAGAACTGTCATTGCATTTAGTGTACTATGATAGGCAAGGTATGTATATAGAGCACTAGAAACACAAATATAGCCACCCTTTGCTTCTCGCAAATGAATGAAAGGGTTATTTTCAATCACTCAGCTCCTGAGAAGAGTTTACAGTGTTCACTGTAATGGATATATATTAAGACAATATATAAACATGTATTGAAGCAACATTTTGAGTCAGACTGATATTGATGGAATCACTCCTTGATTGATTAGCTCCGTCCTCTTCCCTTTTCCTCATTTTTACACATTTTCTAACTTATGTCAAAATTCCATGAAACAATAATCTTTCAGGGAAGTTGGTGGCATATTTATAATCTTCTTGTATATCTTATATTATAGAAACATTTAAAACAGTGCACATCTTACAATATTATATGTAATTTATGCTTGTATAATATTTAGTGAGATGGTCTTTCCTCCCCAAATAATGTTTCACAAAGTACTTGTACAAGGCCCTAAAGATCTGTTTATGGAGACATTAAAATGTACTAAGCTCTTGCTCAATTATTAACCAGACTTTTTTTTTTTTATAACCCTTTTCTAAAGCCTTGGAAGACATAAACACCAAGATCCTTCAGATGATACATCATGAGCACATCAAGGTAAAACTAATATTAGAACGACTACATCGCACTTTTTTTAATACCTCTGATATTTGTGTCTTTCCTTCACAGTACAGTGTGCCGGTGGTGAAGTACGACAGGAACGGGTTTAGGCCTCGTTTCCGGCAACTCATCTTCACCCAGGAAGCCGCCTACCTGGTTGAAGAGACCAAGATCAAGCAGCGGATCGATTATACTTCTCTGAGAGGTAACGAGTGACACAACTGGACCAAAGCAAGCTTTGCGAGCTGTGCGGAGAGCTACATACAAACTCACTGTTATATGCCTACATGTGCTTTTAAAGATAACCTTTTCTTTCCCTCGAGGTGTGTCAGTCAGCAGCCTGAGCGACAACTTTCTCATCCTTCACGTTACATGTGATGACAGCAAGCAAAAGGTTGAAATTTAATTAAACTTGTGTTTCCAGATACATATAACCTGGAACAACAGCCAGCATTTTATTTTTAGAATGTCCAAACGGTTAAAGTCCATCTTTGAGTCTATAATTAGGTAATTTGATACCATAATAAAAATCCATTGCCTGATAGCCTCTGTTCTTTCAGGGGGATCTGGTTCTGCAGTGTGAACATTTGTTTGAGGCCTTGACGAAGCTCAGTGTCATTGCAGACAAGCAGAATTGCATCAAAGTGGCTCAGGACAGGTAAAATATCCCCGTTATATTACGAATATATGTGTTAAAAATAGTAATTATGAAAATAATATCACTCAGAATGTATTATCCGTCAGTTATCTTTTTTATATACTAGTATTTCTTATTATTTATCTTTCTTCTTATTATTATTATTGTATACCAGTGTACTGTTTATAGTGTGTTATTATTATTACTGTGTTATTAATTTTACTTTTTCTATTGATGCCTCTTGTTTTTGCACTATCCCCTTTGCTGCTGTAAACTGCAAATTTCCCCTCTGTGGGACTATTAAAGGTTTATCTTATCTTATCTTATCTTATCTTATCTTATCTTATTTTTTTTATTTTTTATTATGTTCAGTGTGCGATTTGATATTCAGCCTGGCAGAGAGGGGTTCATTGACTTCAAAAGTGGTCAAGAGTCCATGGTCTACAGGGCAAAGAATGGCCACTTGATGGTGGTGAGTCATAAATTTCCATAACATCACTTTGTTTTTGATGGCATAAGAAACTGACCGGGACCTCTGTGTTTTCTAGGAATCAACAAGGGCTAAGTCTAGATGAAGATGCCAGTCACATGGGATAATGGTGCTCCCACACATCCTGGAGGTGCAAATCTTGAATAAACAGCCATGCTCGCTCTGTAATACAGCTCTGTGGCCGTTTTCAGTAACATGCTTTTTTATTTTTGAATCTTTTATGTCAATGCTATTCAAGAAAACACAAGCTTCCGTTGTATAAGCACTGCCAATACCTAAGTTGTCGAAAGTGTAAATCCTCGCTGAGCCTAGACACAAGGCTGTTTGGAGTTAAAATCATTTTTATGAACAAATGTATCCAAGGACAGATTCAAGGAGATATTGTATAAGCTCTTGTAAGTGTTTTTTTGTATGCATATTTGCAGATATGGTCACAGTACAGACATGTATGTGTGTGAAACCTTGACTGTAACATTTGTAACAGCTTAACCCTGCTGCACCTTTCTATTAAAACATGCTAATCCATAAGGAACTTTGAATTTGATATCCTTAATGCTTGTCAACGTCAAGAATAGCAGCCCCCCTGCAGAACTGCGGCTGAACTTACAGAAGTCTCACGGCTATACAGCTCTAACCGTTTGGAAGGAGATGTTGGAAAACATTTGGAAAATGAACCATTCAAAATTTCCACCCCTTTCCTTCAGACTTGTGCCTGAAGCCACATCTCCAAACCAAATGAACAGGCAGGTTGACAAATGAGCCAACCATCTAATACAACTGCTGGGATTTCTCACAAGAATTGCATGGTGATTTAAGAGCTCTGTTGGTTCCCAAGGTGATTTTTTTGTTTTGATGGAAGAGTATTTAGATAATTGTTTGCTACTGACATGCAAAGAAAAAGAACTACCCACCCTTTAAGACTTTTGCTTAGATCCCTGTGATAAAACCTGTGGAGCTATGATGTCTATTATGTCATCACTGAATAAATAACAAAAAGCCATTTTGGTAGCTGATACTGTATGTTTAGGTTTAAGAATTCAGGCTTATTTCAAAGTGAATTACAAGGCTGTAATAAAGTAATCTTACTGTGTAATCAAATAGTGTTTGCTATATAATTTTTGATCAGTGTCTTTTGTTAAGATAAAGAGTCTCCAAACACAAGAGAATATTGGATTTATTATGTCCACATGTGTGTCTGAAGTTGGAGAAGGTTTTAAGCAGGTAATACCTTTTTGAAAGTATGTGCTGTGAAGTGATAGAGAGGTTGTGAGGGACTGAGCAATTTATTCCAATTTGAATGCATCATCGTGACTGGACAGAGTCTACTTAAATCATATACATATGGCCATGGGCATGGCCATCACAGGGGTAAAGGTAAACACGTGACGATACAGCTGAAAACATTGCCGTCATGACAGTTTGTTGATGATTAATCAGAAGTTTGTAAATGCAGGCTATCAAAGGTCCAAGGTTGAGGAAAATGCTCAGTGCATTTACCTAGTAGGAATTTGCAGTTGAAGGCAAGAGTTTGTACTTGGAGTCTTGCTTGACAGTTTGACTTTGCCAGGATGCAAAGTTTCACCGCAGTAATATTTCTCCTTCTGGTTTCGTCCATCTGCAGGACATATGGCAAGTACCCAGAATCTCCTGCTTTGTGTGGATCGGTAAATGTAAGGTTTCATTGATGATTTACTGTTGAGTTATTGTATGATTTAGATCATTCGTGTAATTTTGATAAAGGCGATCACTCAAGAGAAACAGCAAATGTTATAACGTATATAATGAATGTTGGGCCAAGACATTAACGCAAGGACAATGTATGTCATAAAAGACAACTTGTGAATTAATTTTGAAATTTAATGAAGTATTTGAACAACCCCTAACTGAACTGCGTTGATTTAATTGGCAAATTGAGCATTTTTTTTAAAGTTTCATTAAGTTTGCTAAAAGTCTCCATGAAATCAAGTTTGATGCTACAATGTTTTTTTTTTATATGATCTAGTTTGCTTCACCATTTTCCATTTTCCATTTTCTTTAGTTTTTTTCTTTTTTCATTCCCTGATGGAAATTTCCTGAATCTGTCTCGTTCTCTCGACATTGTGTGACGGTTTGTTACACACTCCACCCGTCTCAATCAGAGCACCTTGTGTCAATGCACTTGGTCTGATGCAGTTGTATTGAACAACAGACCCGCGCAGCTGCGCAGCGACATCAATCAGCAAGCACATCATTGCACATATATTTATTGATATGCACAGACTAGTACACATTTAGGTCTGTAATGGAACGTGACTGTTGATATTTATAAGGGAAAGTAGGAAAAAAAAACGAAAAAAAAAAAAAAAAACGGCCCATAGCGCGAGGCCCCGTCGTACGGCCGCACGGTTCGCACACCCCTTGCGGCGGCCCTGGTGTCATCAAACTCGCTTTTGAGTATTTGATGTTCATTGGCATGAATTAGCCCCGCCCCTTTTTATGATTGGTCGATATTTCAAAGATCCTATTTTCTGCCATAACTTTTGAATGGTATGACATACAGAGTCGTGGGTGGTGTCATCTGACTCGGTTTTGACTCCGTCACCTTCATTGGCCTGAATTAGCCCTGTCCCTTCTTCTGATTGGTCGATATGTGATAGTTCCAATTTTCTGCAATAACTTTTGAATGCTTTGACATAAAGAGTCGTGGGAGGTGTCATCGGACATGGTTTTGAGTCGTTGGCCATAATTGCTGCAAATTAGCCCCGCCTCTTCATCTGATTGGTCAATATTTGAAAGTCCCTCTTTTATACTATAACTTTTGAATGGTTTGATATAGAGAGTCGTGGGTGGTGTCATCCGCTAAATGTCCAGGCCTGAAGAATCTACATGCAAGTCATACAAGTGCTTCCACTCAGGGCTGGACTGGGACAAAAAATCGGCTCGGGCATTTTGAGCCTAGACCGGCCCACCAGGTATTGATGGAAAGAAAATGAAGCCTATGAATGAAAACAAACGTTCTTGTGACACCGCTTGTACACTGTCTTGTTGGTGTGTATGTTCTTGTCTAATGAACCTAAACCTACACCATCCCCCCCAGTCCCGTTATAGATGTACTTAGTACTGTTTCTGAGTAGACCAGCAAACTTGTATGGCAAGCCGTTTTAACATTAAATAGCTAGACTGGATATGTGGTGCAGATATCTGTAATTCAATTCTTCCTAGTCAAAAAGAACATTTCAGATATCTACAATGATATATTAACCCATTTTAAACAGGGGGAACGCATTCTGACAGCGTGAAATACTGCTGTCAGAATGCGTTCCCCCTCTGTTTATCATGAAGGGATGCTCACACATCGTTCAAATTTGTACTGCTGACTTCTTTCACCACCACAGATAAGTCCTGTGATTTTCAGGCTGATATCATCATATTTGACCATTTAAACAGGGGGAATGCAGCGCTGCCTCTGTTTTTACTAACTAATGACCATGAATTGCCTAAACAGTGGGTTCTTCCAATATATGTACACAAAGTCTTTGCTGCGATGGCATCACTGTAGGTAAACATTTCTCCAAAAAGATTGATGTATTATTTCACCCACCCACTATTAATCACAGCATTATTAAAATTTAGTGACAATCACAAATCCAAACACCACTGTCCCTGTCAAAAAATAAACTTAAATTTGGAGTTGCTAATTTAGTTTTATAGAATATATAAGATATTGAATATGAACTCATCATTCTTCAAATAGTATCAATAATAATATCAATAATAAGCCACGCGCTCTAATGTTGTGACTACTCCAGCCAGAGCTGCCTGGGAGACTTGCGAGGCCCTGTGCGGAATGGCCGGGGGGGGCCCTCGCGCGTGAGCGTAGCGAGCGCGCGCGCGAAATTTTTTGGGTTTTTCGGGACGGATCTGGTGTCTATATGCACAATTTTAACTCTCCAATTAGCAAAATACTGGATACCTTCCCCTGCCTCATCATCATCTGGGCTTGCCTCGACGCGGGGCCCCGCGGCTGCTTGAGACCCGGTCGGATCGTGATTTTTGTAACAAATTTATCAAACGAGCCTTTCAGAGAGGCATTAAACTCTTCCATTTTCTTTAGTTTTTTTTCTTTTTTCATCCCCTGATGGAAATTTCCTGATCCTGTCTCGTTCTCTCGACGTTGTATGACAGTTTGTTCCACACTCCACCCGTCTGGATCAGAGCAGCTTGTGTCTGCGCTTGGTCTGATCAGTTGTATTGAACAACAGACACGCGCATCATTGCACATACATTTATTGATATGCACAGACTAGTACACATTTAGGTCTGTAATGGAACGTGACTGTTGATATTTATAAGGGGAAAAAACGAAAAAATTTTGAAAAAAAAAAAAAACGGCCCATAGCGCGAGGCCCTTTGGGGCGCGAGGCCCCTTGGGGCGCGAGGCCCCTTGGGGCGCGAGGCCCCTTGGGGCGCATGGTTCGCACACCCCTTGCGGCGGCCCTGACTCCAGCCCATAACCAATCTAACTCATCATAACCAATCGGCCAGTGGTACCAGCTGTTGTCAGGTAAAAAACTAAATCAAATGGGCCGATGGGCCTGCCCGGGCCAAAAAAAAAAAAAAAAAAATTTTATTTATTTTTTTTTTTGGCCCAGCCCGGCCCAATATCCCCATTGGCCCACCGGGCAAATGCCCGGTATGCCCGATGGCCAGTCCACCCCTGCTTCCACTGCAGCACGCCTGAACGTGCACAAGGGTGCGAGGCCCCGTTCATTGCTGCTTGCAGCTTTAATTGTTGTTGTTTTTGTTATATTCTTAACATATAGCACATCTTTCAAAGTTATGGCTTTGGTAGGAGGCTTTGTTTATAGCTTTTTACTCCATTGTTAGTTGTTTATAAAAGGGGCCTTGGTAACCCAGAAGAAGGAGCGTATGAATATGTAGTAGATGCTATAAGTTAGTCTATCTTTAGAAAAAATAGGAATTATACATAGCCAGATACCTAAACCTAGCCAGCCACATTTTAAACTTTAAAACATAAAACATTTTGGATACTCTGCGTTTTTATTTATTTTTTCTATTTTTAAAGGTGTAGCTAGTTAAGATAATTAAGACACTAGAGAATCTGTACTTAATATATATTTTGCTTCTTTGTTTTTGACAGGAAACACTTGTGAAGGAATGTGTGGGAAAAAATTGGACTCATGTTCATGCCATGCAACATGTGCATCTTTGAAGACCTGCTGCACTGACTATAAAGAGCATTGTGTTACTATCGCTCCGTACTCTGGCTCCATCATGGGTGGGACAGATTTCCTTGTCCTTGATGCAAATTTCATTAAGAGTTCTCCGATTGTATGCAGGTAAGACATAGGACTACACTTCAGTGTTTATGTGCTCCTGTGGTTACGTCTGTAACTCACTGATCACAGATAGTAATAAAAAATACTTACATAAATCTTATAAAGTACTTGTACCTACTTTTAAGGGCAAGCTAAAGACACTTCTACATCTAGTAAACGTATCTGCTCATCAGAATTAGTTGGAAGATCCAGCTCTTTGCAGGACTCAGCAATGAGTAAGCTGCATGCACTTACGACAAGATAATCATATGATGGCATCTTTTAAGATGTAGCTTTCTTGTATAAAGGGACTGTTGTGTTGGGCAGGAAGGGAACACTTTAAAAAAAATTCTAGCACTAGCATGGCAGCACCTGTGTCCAACTGGACTCACAGCAGTCTGACCAGCACTTATCCATGCTGGACCCTCCTATGTGATTTCTTGCTTGTGTTGTTCTCAGATGTAAGTGGCTTCGGATAAAAGCATCTGCTAAATGACAGTGGTAGTAGTAGTATTAGTAGTAGTAGTAGTAGTAGTATTAGTAGTAGTAGTAGTAGTAGTAGTAGTAGTAGTAGCAGTAATAGTAAAGGTCTTGACAAACAGGTATAATTTTAAAGCTACTAATCACCATTTTTTTCATGGCAGGTTTAACGATCAAATTAATACGGTTGGGTATGTGGATGAAGATGGTAAAGGCCACTGTATCTCTCCGCTGTTATACGAATCAGGATGGGTTTCTTTGCAGATCTCCTCAGACAATGGTACTACATTCAATAGGACTGGATCCTGGCTTTCAGGTAATGCTCCTGTATTCACATCCTTAAGAAATCCCTCCTTTTAAAGTTTTGATTATTTATCTGTTGGTTTATTAATTTATCAATTTACTTGCTTGGCTGTGTGCAGTTCACACAGGCAAGCTGGGTTCTCAGTTTAAAGCTACATTGATCAACTCCACAAAGTGGCAGTACTATGGCACTCCCAATGTCCAAGGCCCCCTTCAGATGACATGGAACACTTCTTTGGTCAAGGCAGAAAGGGTCAATATAGAGCTATGGGGATACAGTGAGACAGGTAAGTGAAGATGTAAATCTATTTGAAGAATAGATAAGAGATTAAAGAATCACATAAAAATAATAATAATTAAAAAAACTAATTTTGAAAATCTCTCTTGATAGGAGAGCCCTATACAGAACACTGGCATGGTGAGTGGCAATATCTGTACTCACTTACAAAGGATTATCCCAACAACGGCTCCTTCAGCTTTTTACCCAAACCAGCGGAGGATAGGTTTTCAAATTGGGAGCTTGGTTCTCTTCGTATCAGTCCAAGCAGCCACCCTGATGGCATGTTGTACGTAAAAAACACCCTCAGAACGCAGGATGTGCATCCTGTAAAGATGATAAAAGCAACCTATTGGCGCTTTTCCACTAGTACCTACTCAGCGCGCCCCGGCTCGGTACGGCTTGGCACGCCTCGGCACGCCTCGTCCTGCCTCCACCCGCTTTGTCCCCGTTTGTTTTTCGACACCCAGGTGAGAAGTAGGCGGGTTGGGGTGAAGCTGTTGTGACGTACTCGATTTCGCAACCCCTTTGTTTGTGTCGGCGCAGATGAGAAATCAGCTGGAGCCGCGAGCGGCTGAGAAGAAACAGGGCGCCTGGTGGATCTGATCGTTCCTTATCGCCCGTCTACATCCCTTTTTAATTATCTCGTCAGCCACCAGGTTTATGAACATCTGCCCCTCAGAGTTGGATCACCAAACAGACGTTTGTGCTGTATAATAAAATCGCCGCGAGACGCAAGTCGCTCTCGCGCTGAGTCCCCGCTTCCTGATTCAAACGTCTGACGGCCCCGCCCCCGACCAATCAGTGGTGTGGAGGGCGATGACGTCATATCCAGGGCCGACTCAGCACGCTCAGAACCTCGGCAGTCTCGGTACAGAAAAAGTATCTGCTTGGCACGGCTCCACCCGCCTTGGCCCGTAGTGGAAAAGCGCAAGACAGGGGTGTGGCGAGTAGAGGTGTGCTGAGTAGGTACTAGTGGAAAAGGGCCATAAGTCTGATATTGCAACCTAAAAGCCTGTCATTGATGGTTTGGGTTTATTTAGCAACGTTCAAGCAACATGGACTGAGGATCATGCTCTGGCCTGGCATCTGGAAGAGAAGTTCAGAGAGAATTCAACGACTTGGGCCCTGGAGAAATGTTTAGCATGGGATCAGCTGGAGGACAAGATCCCCAGCTTCCTCAGCGAGATCATCGACTGTCCTTGCACTCTGGCCCAAGCGAGAGCAGACACAGGGAGGTTTCATGTAAGTGTGAAGAGGGGTACAGTATATATCTGTCTGCACCTGCATGCAACTGAGCTATTGGCAATGGAAAATGTTTACTGATAAAAAACAAATTCTTTACAGTGCAAAATTAGGAGATTATGTATGAATGCAGGCAGCATGGTGGCTTGGTTAGCACTGTTGCCTCACAGCGAGAAGGTTCCCGGTTCAACTCCCAGGCCCGACGGGAGTCTTTCTGTGTGGAGTTTGCATGTTCTCCCTGTGCTTGTGTGGGTTCCCTCCGGTTACTCCGGCTTCCTCCCACAGTCCAAAAACATGCAAGCTAGGTTAATTGATGATTCTAAATTGCCTGTAGGTTTGAGTGTGAGTACAGTATGTCTGGTTGTTTGTATATATGTGGCCCTGCGATGCACTGGCAACCTGTCCAGGGTGAACCCCTGCCTCTCACCTGAAATTAGCTGGGACCCTGCAAAGGATAAAGCGGGTATAGAAAATAGATGTGGCTCAGGAGCGGGTCGTCCTGCGGGATTGGTGGTTCGAACCCCTCTCTCACCAGTTGTCTGTTGTTGTGTCCTTGGGAAAGACACTACACTCTCCTTGCCTCTGTGTGTGAATGTGTAAGAATGTTCCAGTGGTGGTCGGACCGGCGGGTGGCGTGGATTGGCTGCCACGTTTCTGTCAGTCTGCCCCAGGACAGCTGTGGCTACACATGTAGTTTACCATCACCAAGCGTAATATAAATCTAATCATTTATTATTATCTAAAAACTATGCGAAACATCAAAAAAACATGCAAGAAAAGGAATGACTAAAACTGAACTGAACTGAACCTTATGATTAAATAATCTGCTCTATCTCTATATAAATTATCTGCTGTAGCTGTTGGACTAGATGCACTGTGATCATAAACGATGTTCTATATTCCTCAGACTGATTATGGCTGTGATATAGAAAAAGGGAGTGTGTGCACCTACCATCCTGGGAGTGTCCACTGTGTAAGGGCTATACAAGCTAGGTGAGTCCTTCAATTGCATAATAGCACTCACAATAGACAACAACTTCTTCATTACACAAGTTAAAGATTGATTTGTATTGGATTCTGTGGTACCTGGAGAGGTGACATCGCTTCCTTGGAAGTGATTTTAATTTAGCACATTTATAATTTAACAATAATGCATGAATGGATGAATGTTCCCATCAGGAAGATGAGATTCAAATGATCATTGTGTACTGAAGGAACCAGGGCTGTTTCAACTGACAAGGTTTGGGATGTTGATCCACAGTCCCAAGTATGCAGCAGGACAGCAGTGTTGTTACGACAGCACCGGAGCTCAGGTCCTGACAGCAGACTCCATTGGAGGTAGCACGCCAGACCGGGGACATGACTGGGGCTCGCCTCCCTACAAAAAACCACCTCGGATTCCTGGGGCCTCCCACTGGATCTATGACGTCCTCAGCTTCTACTACTGCTGCCTCTGGTCTGACAACTGCCACTACTACTTCAAACATCGACCCTCCAGTGACTGCAGGCGCTACCAGTCACCCAACTCAGGTTTGGTCATTGTAAGATGTGCATTTACAGTCTGTTTTTTTTTTTAAATAATGATTGCTTTGAGGGAAGTTTAACACTTCTATACAACATCAGCTGTGGTGTTTGGAGATCCTCACTTCGTAACATTTGATGGTGTCAGCTATTCCTTCAATGGCAAAGGCGAATACACTTTGGTGACCTCAGATAAGGATGACCTAATAATCCAGGCCAGAACAGAGCCTGTGAATGGTGAGACTGACTTTCTAAACAATAATCAGTGAATGTCACTAAAAATAAATTAAAACCCAATGTACAATACGATTCTCACTTTAAGGAACTACAATAAAAGCCACAAAGTTGTCAGCTGTAGCCATGAAAGAGGCGTCCTCTGACATTCTTGAGGTGCGGCTGGTCAGCGGAGACGGTGGCCTTGAGGTGCTGCATAACCAAAAAACCCTCTCCTTTGCTGAACAAAGCTGGATGGACTTGCAGGGTGAGATTGATCATGTTTCTTCTTCTGGGTTTTACCTTTCTTGATAAAGACAAGTAAAACGTATCGTCTTTGTTTACTTTATTTGACCACAAATTTGAGCGCTGTGCATTTGTTAAACTCTGGTATCTTTTTAAAGGTTCTCTTCCCCTTTTATACAGGAAGAACATGTTGCAATCAGTCTTTCTGTCAGGATTGGTTAGATGAGGACCCAAACGCAGGAGAACAGGAGCAGACCAGCGAGACAGTTCGGGGGGGGGGGGCGTCGCAGACGGGTCGCTCTCGGGACGTAGCAGACGGGTCGGAGGGTCGCCCTCGGGACGTAGCAGACGGGTCGCCCTAGGGACGTAGCAGATGGGTCGCCCTCGGGACGTAGCAGATGGGTCGCCCTCGGGACGTAGCAGACGGGTCGCCCTCGGGACGTAGCAGACGGGTCGGTCTCGGGACTGAGCAGACGGGTCGGTCTCGGAACTGAGCAGACGGGTCGGTCTCGGGACTGAGCAGACGGGTCAGACAGAACCCGAGAAGCCGGCTTCGGGGGACTAAGAACCCAAGGAGCCGGCTTCGGGGCGACACCGGGTCCTCGGCACTGGCTGGGAGGGGTCCGGGACCATCACAGGAGCAAGAACTGATGCGTCCAGGACCACCGCCGGAGCAGGAACAGACTGGGGCTGGCGCCGATGTCGTTGTCTCCCCTGGGATTGAACACACCCGGCCCCCCTCGAGCCAGGCGTGTTCCCCAGAAGGGGGACTCCTCCTCCTCAACGCGGCGCATATTCCTCTCTGACTCTCGGCAGAAGAACTCAAGGAGAGTAACATACTCTCCCGCTGGGTCCATTCTGGCTGGTCCGTTCTGTCAGGGTTGGTTTTGGTGATGCAGGAGAGCAGGAGGCAGGAGTTCCAAAAAACTTAGATTTATTCGCAAAAACAAAACCAAAAAACGCTGCTGAGCAGGATCAAAAACAGAACAGGAACATGAAAAAGAAAACTAGGTAAACCTGACGAGGAGAACATGGAGGGAGCAAACAGTACGGACCAGCGAGGAGCAGGGGAAAGACAAGACAAGATACACAAAGGATAACGAGACACAGGTGCAGACGATCAGGGCGGATGGGAAACAGGAGGGTCAAGACAGAACTGAACTCAGGGACATGGGCTTTCAAAACAAAACAGCGAACTGTCAAATCCTGACACTTTCTGTGTTTTGAATGCAGATTTGTTTATTTTTCATTACACTACAAAAATGTGAAACCACCCAACCTAAAACGAAACTAACACACTTATTTCCTATTGCTCTCCTCTTATCCACTGCTCATCGAATCTTTTGCAGGTGTTTTTGTATTTTCTCCTACGTCTACAAATGTGACTGTGATGTTCCCATCTGGTGCCGGGGTCGAAGTGCGGGCGAGAGAGGAAACCATGACAGCCACTGTCCTGCTGCCTGAGGAGTTTAAAAACTCCACTCTTGGACTGTTGGGGAAGATGAACGGTGACGCCAGTGACGACCTCATCCATAGCAACGGCCAGCTTGTGCGGAAAATCAGCAATCCGGAGGAGTTGTTCAACTTCGGGGCGAGCTGTAAGATTCAACAAAAGATAATGAGCTCTTGTTCAAAATTTACAAAAGCTGAGTAGCAGAAGCAGCACAATTTTAGTTGGCAGTCAAGTAAGCCAAATATAAAATGAAAACAAAACAAAAAAAATGTGGTGAGCAACTTTCTATGTTTTGTCTTGCAGGGGCTGTTGACAACACATCTGCTTTGTTCACATACGATTCAGAATATCTTCTGGAGATGTATTACTTCGTCCCCAGACATGACACAAGTTTTATTCCAGTGTTTTTCGTCCCTGAGAGTCCAGATGATCCACTTAACAACCAGGCAGCAGTGATTTGCTCTGGAGAAGGCTCTCACTTCTGCAGGTATGAAAAAACACATCTGGTTCCAACAGTAGTAGGGTTGTGTTTTTATTTATAAGAAAAGTCTGTGGTACTCCAAATAGGACAGCATGAGTATGAACTAACCCAAACAGCAACTAACGGAGTGGCATGGTGGCCAGTAGAGTCGGCTGTTTTGTAGTTTCACACACGATAAAAGCCTTGAAGTGGGGGATCATTTTCCAGTCTTTGCCTCTGTGTTGCAGGTATGACATCCTGGTAGGTCGCAGCCCAGCGATGGGCAATGCCACCAGAGTGTCCTTCCAGAGTCATGTTTCTCTTGTGGAGGATTTAAAGCCAGGTAAATAACCTCACTAAATTACCAGTGATAATCATGTAGAAGTTGGTACTTAGTGTTGATTACTGTAATATCGCGCAGTGATGTCCTGTGGATGGCTTCCACCTCCCAACAATGGGAAGAAGCAGGGAACAACCTACTTACAAGGTGCCATAGTAGCGTTTTCCTGTGATGAAGGCTACACACTCGAAGGATCAGCACAGCGAGTCTGCCAGAGAAATGGCCAGTGGTCTGGAGAAGACACGAGCTGCGTTCATCCCAGTATGACAAAACAATAACAGTGATGTTTTGATTTTTCACGAATAAACCAATCAATGGTTCATTTTTGAGCATGTGTATGTGTGTGTGTGTGTGTGTGTGTGTGTGTGTGTGTGTGTGTGTGTGTGTGTTGTGTGAATCACTTGAGCTGTCGAATCAGTTAAAGACTAAAAAATACACACATTAAGAAATTTTCCTGCAAATAGTTCATATAAAAACTGATTAATGGTGAAGAGTCTTACGCTGGTATGAGACAAATGAGTCCATCAGTAACAACACAACGGAGTCTTCTGTGAGGATATCAGATGATACATTTTGCACTTCTGAAAAGTAGGGCAATACATTTAAGTCTTTCGCTGAGTCCAGTTCACTGAGTGAGCATTTAGTTGTTTATTTCAGTCACCTGAGAAAAAAACATAATTACAGAAAAGAGGTGAGCACTTCAATTCAAGAAAGTGGGGAAAATGTATAAAACACACAACAGACAAATCCAGATTCACACCAGAATGAAACATGCACAGTAGCGTGGGAGAGCTGCTGTTCACAGCACTCAATTTCAATCTTTCTTGTGCTCTTAATGTACTTTGGGTCTATTTTGAGCAAAGAAAATGCTTACATTTTTTACTTTTTGGTTTCTTTTGTTTTGCATTTCATTATTTTAGAGGCGGCATGTTTTAGTTTTCTTGTAGAATGGAAACAAAGTTAAATACCTCATATTCAACAAATAACAATCAACATAGCAGATACTTTGAAGGTATAAAAAAGGATAAAAATATGAATTAATTTCTTCCACCGCTGGCTTTTTGCTTGCCAGTTTATTCAACAGCTGTTAAGAAACACCTTTCAAACTGAAACTTTATGTTGTCAGGAAGACAAGGCCTCGGCAAAGACATACATTTTTGAGAATGACATTTTCCACATTTTATTCCTTAACCAATCTATTTTGTATCTATATATTTGATGAGCATATATTAGATTTTTTACATCATCTGTGATACATTTCATTTGGTGATGATGGTGCATGAAAAGTCAGGGTTGGTACAACTCTTAAAGTCTCATAAAAATACATGATTCTGCCGTTGATATTTTCTGATTTGGAAACAATCCATGAGTTAACCAGCAGACCAAGAGCCTCATTTATAAAAGAGTGCGCAGGATTCATACTAAAAGTGCACGTAAAGCCAAAAGCCGAAAATGGCGGGCGCAAAAAAAAATCTGGATTTATAAAACCCTGTGCACGCACACTTGCACGCAATGTTCGCTTTATAAATCACAGTCCAGCTGGAAGGTTGCGCAGGTGAATTCGCCTCATATCCCGCCCTCTACACGCCCACTTCATACCATAAATGGACAATGCAAAGTAGTATTTGCATATGAATGAGCCTGCTGAGCATGCGCAGTGGCTTCCTGCAGCCTGTTTGGGCATGAATGAGACGTGTCGAGCCAGGCAACCGTGCCACTAAATTTCACGGAGACTGAGATCGAGATGTTGTGGATGAGGTGGAGGACAGGAAAACTACATTATTTGGTGGTCACAGTAAAAGTTGAATAAGTATATAAATAGTATAAAATAAAGCGAGTGAGTGGCAGCAAGCCGTTGCTGCCCGTGAGTGCCACGGCGCAATTTCCACTGGGGACAGGGGGGACATGTCCCCCCCACTTTTCAAAATCATGTATTTGTCCCCCCCACTTTTCAAAATCATGTATTTGTCCCCCCCCACTTTTTACAGTTTAAAAACTAACGGTAGGCTCAGCCTGTAATTGCAAATCATCAAGACACTCTGTGCGAAGACGATGCGAAGACGGCCCGGCAATTCATTTCACCACCTCACCGCCTGCGTCGCCAATTCCCCATATCTTAAGTATGTTCCTATGGGAGGGTCAGGGTTGGCGTAGGGATACACAGATTTTTCGGTTAGTTTTTTCTTTTTAAATCCCAACCTTTGCATAGAAGGGGGCTTGCGCATCTTTCAAGCTCTGTTTTGTGCGCAAGCAAGCTTTATAAATGAGGCCCCAGCTCTGTCATATCGAGAACCAATAAATGTGAACACCTTTTTTGGATAGGGTGCTCAAATTTGGATGTGAGAGGTCGTGGTGGCTATGGTTGGTAAGGATTGTGATAAGTCTTCTTCAATCCTGTTCAGTAATTTGCATATCCTTGTTTTATTTCAGATAATCTTGCAGGAATCGTGGCCGGTTCGGTCATTGGAGCTTTGGCACTGACTTTAATTATAGTATCAATTGTTCTCCACTCCAGAAAAAAGAAAAGGTACATTAGAGGCTACGTTGTTGATTGTAAATGTATAAATATACAGTATATATGTATATATATATATATATATATATATATATATATATATATATATATATATATATATATATATGATGTGCCTACACTAAATAATATTAAAACATGTTTCATTAGTTTTCTGCATGTTTCCTGATTTACTGTATCACTCTCTGTTTCAGAAGAGATTCAGAAGAATACAGCAACAGTTTCTAAGAAGAATCCTGGCTGTTTTAATTATACTTCAAACATATTCTTCAGAAATTCAGGCTTTGGTAATTACACTGATCTTATTATTTACAGAAAGTAGAAATGATTTAGTCTATTCCAAATGTTACAAGTGGACAAAATGTTAACGAATATGAACAATATTGTAACACAGCGTGTGCTACGGGGGTCACAGAGACAGCGGACACCGGGATCTTTGCAGGACTTTTATTTTCTTTGCACGTGTCACAAACACTCCAGAGGCTTCGTCAGCCAAACTGCTCGTCCCCTCTGCTCTGCTTCCGTCCTTCTCCCGTCTCCAGAGCCCACACCCTACTGAAATACACAGAGAGTAATTAGACACACCTGTGTACCGTCAGCTGTTCCAGCCGCGTCACCTGTGCGCCACTCCCCCGCACTCCCTCTCTCCCCTGCAGACCACGCCCCAATCCTGCACCCTGCCACAAATATATCTCATGATACTTTGATAGTGAACATTTAAATCGATACTTTTAAAATTTTTACTCATGGTCAAGCAAATGTGACTGCACAAGAAAAGAAAATTGTATATGTATTTGAATAAATGCACTTATAAAACAAAACTCCACTAAAATGCTACTGTATCTGCATGAACACTCCACTATTATCAACTCTATTGTCAAGCTCTATAACAATGTATACATTTGAAATTTCATTTAATCAATAAAGCTACCTATGAGAGCGACTGCGTGACTTTTTTTGTTTCAGTGTCGAAGCAACTTTCTTTTACAAAGTAAGTTATCAGGGGTCAATAGCTGTCAGGTCGCAGGTGTGGTGCTTGATAACTAGTTCAATTATGAAAGTATCAATCCTGTTAATATTTCATCTGTCTTCATCTGCTACCGTAAACAAAACTAATTCAAAATGCAGAAGCCATATTTGAAACAGCAACAACAAATGGTTTTGCTGAGTCATCCTTTCTAGCAATAAATTGAAGTTGTCATCTTGTGTGTAGCGTTACCAGTCTCGCACATATTTGTGGAGGAATTTTGGCCCACTCTTCTTCATCCTGCTGCTTCAATTTATGGAAGTTGCTGGGCCTTCATTTGTCTTAAGTTCATGCCATTTCAAACTGCAAATCCCTCTCTCTTTTTGTAGAGAGAGGAGCCTTTCTCATGTTAGCTTTACAAAAAAAAGAAAAAATCCACACCTATAATTACTATGCTATTAGTCTGACATGCAAATTTCTTTACATAATCTTAAAAAAACACTGTATTATTGCATTAAACTGACTGAAACTGTAGTTTTAAATTGCATGTAAACCTCTCTATAACTTTGTCCAACTTGATGGGCAGCATCAATTGCTTATCTAAGAATATTCACATCCTCATTGTGTGGTAAATGTTTTTAGTTGTGTCAGTGATCTGAAAGAAAATATTTGATCATTTTAAACAGGCAAGGATTTTTAAAAGACCTGTTAGTGAGTAGGTTTTTAATATTTGCTTGAATATGATACACTCACAAATGTACATTTATGAGAGAATAGAAATACCAATAATATCACAACAATATTAATTCTGCCTGTGGCTGAAATACAGGCCATGTTTCAATAGTATAATAAACATAAGTCTTTCCTTTGTTATTGTTCACCAACAAAATATAACCTAATTTGGTCAGTCATCCCTAATATTTTGTTAATTAACTCCAGGCATATTTATATGGTGACATGGTGAATCTACCATAAAAAGACAGATAAATATTTCAGTGTTTATCCCAGTAAAGCGCTGAGCACAAGGGAGAATGCTTCAGATGTTGTGTCATTAATAAATACCATTCCTCCATGAGAATCCATTGATTTATCTCACTAAAGCTTGGTTCATTATTTGAGCAGCATGCCACCAGTGAAGTTGCTGCTGTGAAATTCCTCACCACTGCTTGAATGCACAAACCTCCCACCCTGTTACTTTGTGCTGGTATAAACAAGTTTTTACCTTGGGATATGCAATTGCAGGACTCATTTTTATTTACCATGATATCATGTTTACTGAGTCTCATGTTTTGTCTTTAATCTTGGGGTTTGTAGACTGGGATCAACACATTTGTTTACTGTGTGACTTTGTTTGTGCTGCTCCCTAACATAACACACAGCTGTGATTTCTATGGACAAAGAGCACTAGTATGTGACAAGACTGCAGAGACCAGTGCTGAATAAACTGGTTGCTTGCTTCTTCCAGAGTCACTGACCAACAACTTGTCACAGACACTCAAGAGATATAAATACAAATATTTGGCATTGTCCTCTCCACGTCCTGGGGCAACAGATCTCATCACGCATCAACCATTTGCATCCCTTACATCACGCTTGCTACTGCACAAGTGCTAAAATCAGTCAGCTGGGTATATAAAGTGTGGGAGTTTAGCACAGCCGCAATAGTAACCTTTCCCTCAGACCTCCTCCTCACTTGCTGTCAGCATTCAAGCTTGGAAACACAACTACTCTTTTGCTGCGTCATCTTGTCCTTGCATTTGTTCATAGGATTGGGGTTACAGACTTCACATTTTCTCATTCCCTTTCTTTCAATCTGAGCTCGTTTTCTAGGACATGGGAGAACAGAATAAAACATTAGCCCGTCCAATATTCCGCCGAGATGTCAGCTGGGACCCTTTCCCAAACTGGACTCAGCCAAGTCGGATCTTTGCGCAGGATTTCGGGCTTCCTCCTTTCCTAGAGCCCAGTGATCTGGACTGGCTTGACTGGGCGAAGAAGAGACTGGCATCTTTCTCCTGGCCGGCGTATGCACAATCTCCTCTTCTGCCTCCGTTTACTGGTCTGCACCCTGGGGCACCGGACCAAAAGAATCAAAAACAACTGACAAGCGGAGTGTCGGAGATCCAAACAGGGCAGAACAGCTGGAAGATCAACCTGGACGTCAATCACTTCTCACCTGATGAGATCACAATCAAAACCAAGGATGGTTTCTTACAAATAGCAGGTACTATACATTAATCTTTTGATTGACCAAAAGCTAAATTTCTTCTTAACTTTGTGAAAAAAACTCTTGTTAAAAACATCACAACAAACTATAAATTCTTATTATCATGGCTGTTTTGCATTTCAAGGAAATCATGAGGAGAGGCAGGATGAACATGGATCGGTTGCAAGATGCTTCACTCGTAAATACAAGTAAGTTCTCCTGAGAATATGAACAAATTTAAATGCAATGAAATCAGTTCATGATTAACTTTTTGCAGAATTCCTCATTACTGTGGTGTAGTCCTGATAATGCAAACCTCTAAGATAATTAGAAAAGACAAAAGAAAAACGACAAGAGAAAAACAATGTAGGTTTCAAGCACAGATGCAGAATAGTATTTGTCTCTCAAAGTGCTTTTAACATCTAGAAATATAATGAAATATGGCTGGTTGTTAGATGCTGACAAACACTCTCTCATTTGTTCAAGGTTACCACAGGGGGTTGATCTGCAGCACATCAGTTCATCACTGTCTGGAGACGGAGTGCTGTCCGTAGAGGCTCCTGTCCCAGGGACATCCATCAGCAGTCCGGGAAATGAGATTGTTGTACCAGTTCAGACGCAGGAAAGTGAGAAGGGACTCGAATGAACAGAAACTACAGTAACTCAAGCTCTGTGTTGAAACACTTGTTAGACTTACATAAAGAAAACAAAACAAAGAAAATAGTTGGTTGAATTCCTAATTCATCAACATGAGTAGAGCAACACAGCACTTCAAATGCTCAAGGACAGATTTGTCATCGCCAGACGTTTTTTCCTTTTGCCTTGATGCCTGATCCAGAGAAACAACCTATAGTACTGGTTAGTTTTGTCAGTTTGAACTGAAACTGTGTACACTATTGAATACTAAAAATCATCCTTATGACCTTGTCTTGAAAATGTATTAAACAGCTTCAGTCATATAAATAAATAAATAAAACTGAAATAATGATTTCTAGAAGTGTCTTTCAGTACACATTTTTTCCACAGATTGCAAGATAAAAAGCCTACTTATCTTTAATTTGAGGGGATCCTGTTAAGATACAAGGCTCGTCAAAGTTTTAAACTATACTAGCAATATCAATTTCAAAAATCAACATTTAAGAGTTAAAGCAACCCTAGATCAATAAATACATCACATGTACAGTTAAGTTGAGTTAATACAGAATATGTGTTTGAAGAAAAATGGCAAAATTGCAAAAGGGGCAAAGAGCTATCATAAACAATCAATGCCATGCACTACTGTCAAAAGACACAGAAGGAGGCGTGTCCGTGGCCTTTGCGTACATAAAAGTTGATTTGTACTTTAATGTTATAAGTAATAAAATTGGAAAAGAAGCCATGAACACTCCAACTTCCATATCTATTCACAACAGTAGTTGACTTGTATGGGCTGTTGAAATTACTTCACTTTGTCTATGCACCATATTCACATTGTCACTTAAACGAAATAACAAAATAGCAGTTGGTTTTTCGAGTAAACGGTCCAAATCTAGTTGGTTTTGGTTTCAGGCGTTTTGGTTCCTAATAAAAGCTGACACTCTTAACAGTCTAATAATAATCATGGGGTTGTTTTACCCCCAGAATGTTCCTTTAAAGGTATTGTGACATAATTTTTAACATGCTTTTAACACTATTAAAAGTCTTGGCCAATATCCCTCAAATGTGTCTAAAAAGGTGTAACAAGAAAAACTTCACTCCAGTACTCCATGCCTGGCTTTTTTATGACGGTGTTTTTTGCGCAGTGAAAAACGCGTCCTTTTCCCCCTTTCCTGTCAATCATTGCCCCGCCCCCCCCATCCTCCACTCCTCCTCTCCCCCAAACTCCCCGCCCCCCTCAGATGAACGAAAACTTACAGTTTTTTTCCTCACAGCATCTCACTCTGCCATAGCAACACCGAAGGACACTGCAATAGTTTTTATTTATTCCAAAACTTTTTTTTATATATACAATGGCGGCTAATGCGCATTTATTCGACCCTGAATCAGATCCCGAAGTAGATCTTTTACTTCAAGATAGTCCACAACAAGTTCGTCCACGACGCACACAGCAGACAGTGGATCAATGGTATGTGATTTTGTCTTGCACACCGTCCACGGGCTGAGCCTCGATCAGAAGGACTCAGGCCCCCGACCGACACCGGGCAAGCGGCCTTCCGTACGCCACATTTCCCACGCCCGCCGCTCGGACGGGGATTCGGCGCTGAGCTCTTCCCTCTTCGCTCGCCGCTACTGAGGGAATCCTTGTTAGTTTCTTTTCCTCCGCTTAGTAATATGCTTAAATTCAGCGGGTTGTCTCGTCTGATCTGAGGTCGTAGGCGAAAAAAAAAGGAGAGCTCGGGTGGAGAGGAGAGACTTAGACGTCTCTCTCCCTCCAGCCCGCGGCTCAGTGCTCGGGTGATTTGTCTTGTGGGCGGAGAGAGGATAGGTGATGGGCAGGGAGCTGGGTGGAGGGGGCGGTGATTTAGCGGACCTATGCGTATAGGTCCGCCACCCAACCAGATGCGCCGTTTTTGCATAATTATGCGGAAACTCCCAGAAATCACACACTACACTGAATGATAAAAGTTCGTTTTTTTTGGGTGTAATTGATGTCAAGACTTGTTTCATGTCACAATCCCTTTAATTTTACGTAATAGCTATCCATATACTTATATGAGTGCACCCATTATGATTAATTTTACCTCACCACCACAATAATTTCATGCTTATGACATTTTATGACATTTCTTACAATTTTATGACATTTTTATGACATTGCTTACTATTTTTAAGCCAAGAATCATATGCTATAAATAAAACATAATCTGTGCATGTAGTATTATCTGTTATTGGTGGAGCATTTGTATAAATAATGTTGTCATCAGCACAAGGATGTTGTTTCTTTGAATTTCTTTACTTCAATTATCTGTACAAATAATAACAAAATCCACCCGAAAATATAATCCTGGTGCACCCTTTAACTTATCAAAAAGTCAAATTTGTGATTCTCCTCCGCCTTACATACTCTGTTTTTGATCTACACAATGATGTCTGAATAAATATCAACTGATGAGGCAGCACAACTATGTGTTCCATTCAACACATTGAGAAAGATATTTTGTAAAAAAAACAACACAGTGCACAGGCAAGATACTTAAAATGTTCATTTAAAATGTGAATTTATCTTTGCCAAAAGCACGCCCTAAGACATCTGTAGTTGTTTAAGGCTATAAAATTTGTTGTTTTTCCAGTTTTATATATGGAAAAAAGGGAGAAAAAAAATTACCATTGAAACATTAGTAATAGGCACCATGAAAACGTTTCTGTGGTGTACTCCGATCAGGACTTTGAAGACTTTTTTAATACTGATCATCAACTGCTTTCTGTATGAAAGCTGAAACATGTTCAAAAAAGTCAAAGGAAGTAAAGAGCGCAGATAACCCATAAACCAGGTAGGAAAATGACCCAACCAAAAACTTAAAACTCAGGCCAACAGGGACATCTAATGCTTAGAAAATGTATTACACACCCACAAGTACAATTCTACATGCTATGTCAGAAATAAACACTGCGGAAAATTGTCAGAAGTACTGCTAAGAACAGTGCATGGGAAAATTAAAGTTTTCTGACATTCACATTCATAACAGAGCATTCTTTTGTGCATTGGATCTGCTACAAGTCCTTGAATCAGTGGGACAACTTCACATGTGAAATCACTGTAAAATATAAAATACGTTCAGAAAAACTAAAACCTGATCAAAACTTGTGAACTGCTTTTTGGATGACATAAAGAGACAAAAGTAACATAGTAAATCGGAAAATACTCTACCAAATGCATTAAAAAAACTCCACTTTGTGCAGGATTGTTAAAAATGATTGGTAATAAGAGGTGATCACATTCACTTTTTTCTTGGCACACCTGCTATATGCCCGGTCCGTCACAGATTTTCTTATTTTGTTTCAGTTTGTTTGTCATTAAAAATTCAGTGGTCATTTCAGAAGACTGAAAATCATAAGTTGTATAGTTGTTGTTGTTTTATTTGTTTTTTTGCACTTCCTCACAAATGCAATCATTTTGATAAATGGGGAGGCAGATTAAAAAAAAGATACAGAGATAAAATTGTTTTAAAATAAACTCATAAGTTAACATTAGTCTTGATGATCATGACAATAAAATGTATGTATGCACCCAATGGTGGGTCTGTACACTCTACTGAGCCGGTGATGTCTCTACTGTAGCCTTTTTGGTGATGTCCAAGTGCAACTTAACACCAACGCCTTTACAGTAAAAGCAAAGATAACAAATATTTTAGGGAGTGTTTGAAACAAGATTTCTGAGGTGGGACTTAACTGAACTTAAAACATTTCACTTAATATGTTCAGAACACTAGAATTGATATTCATTGTAGCTATACAATGTTAATGGGATTTTGCATGGTGCTGCAAGATATTTCCTAGGCAGACACTGCCATTGGTTGCTATGTAATTCCAGTTATAAGGATACATTTAAAAATAATTTTAATTCAGCATGATTAGTACAATGGTGATCTATGTACCCCTGTTTTTTGCCTGTAGCAGCTGGGATAGGTCACTACAACTTTCGTCTAAGAGGATATGTGTTTTGTGCAAGACGAAAAGAATGAGTATCAATTTTACTAGAAGGGAAGCAGAACCAGCTTTCGTGGAGTAGCCTACAGTGCAAACAATGCATGTGATATGGTAAGATATTTGAAATTAAGGCCCGTCCAGCACAATGGAGAGATGGAGAGAGTGGGAGAGGGACTGAGAGAGTGCAAGAGAGAGACGATATCATTGTCTCTGTCGCCATCTAGGGTTCAAATATTGTAACGACAGGTATAATAACAAGACAAATATTCACGTCTTTGTTGTTTTTGTTAACTATTTGTTTGTTTATTTCAAATCTTGGGTCCCATCATCCACTGATGAGTATCTTACCGAAGTGATGCAATTCTTTGTAAAGGGCTAACATCATATTGTCTCTGCCTCATCATTGCTGTGATCCCCATGCATTGTTCACAAAAACAGAGAATTCATGTGAAACGACTCTTATTCTCCTATTTACCTCCAACGAAAATAGAATACAATTGCTAGACAATTACCTAGATAAAAACTAAAGTAAAACTTATCTAATTGCGGAGTTTGGTGACATTTAAGAAAGATTGTTCTCAGCATAGTGTCAATGGTATGAATGACAGTTTAAGAAAAAAAAAGTAAGATGAGCTTGCAGGTGAAATTACCTCAGCCTTGTTGAGATGTGTCTGTAGTGTTGTGGTGTCTCTTTAAAGGAAGGGGGAGTGTAGAAGAGGAACAGAGGAAAGAGATGAATAGAAGGCACCAGAACCACCTACCATGACCAAGTGCGCTGTAAATGTAGGACAGAAATTCGAGTGGAATACAAGCGGACCATTAAGCGACATATTCGAAGGAAAACCATGTTTGGATGTGTTTTATTTGAAACATGTATTTTTCAGTATGTTGCCACATGCGATCATAGGAACACGGGAAAACTGGTTTTCCTCCCAAATATCCCCTGCTTTTTAAAAAGGAAAAGAAGAGTAGCAGTAAAACTTCCCGATGGTATCTTTTTCTGATTATCAATGGTAGGCATTGCATAATTCACCCTTATCCACCGGGGCCATTTGGTTCCTCCTTCTCTTGGAAGAAAAACGCCAAAAAAACGACCACATCTAGCGACTGCCTTTCTCGGTGGTGCCTATACGATTGTTTGGCAATGCCCTTTTCTCTTTTAGGAAGGACTTGCACACAGTAGCGGGAGATCAAGCACGGGAAGGATGCATTTAACGCTGGATGTGTGCTGCATTCAGGGAGATTCGGCTGTAACAGGAGCTTCGGCAGAAACGGCGAGTGCGGAGGGCCTGGGAAGCACCCAGCTCCACTATCTCCTCCTTTTCCTCCCCCCCTGCAGGACCATGCTTGCGTGAGGGATGAGGCCGTGCACAGGGACACCAGGCCAGAGCTGCGGCCTACTTCTCTCAAGAGCCGGTCTCCCGACAGCAAGATCTGTGAACACACCACCACCATCAAATCAGCATCTTTGGTACGAGTCTCCCCGATTCTCCGGCGTTTGCATGAAAATACGCGTGCGCGCGTGTGCCAGTGTATGTGTGCGTGCTGGAGCGGGATGAGGGGGGAGGGAAGGGATGTCTGTGTTCTCAGCTGTACATCAGTAGTCATGGCAACCAGATTCTGTTAATGGATGTCATTTCTTTCCCTCTCTGCCTCTGCTTTTATGCGTGTGCACTGTATTTGTATGTATTAAATGTACACGTTTGCCTGTAATGAATTTTATTAGTGAGGTAATTAAAAAAAAAAAAACATTTTCGTCATAGATTTCTACCTCTCATAGTAATATTCATGGCAGTCTTGATCGGTCTAGACTCAGTTACTTATTCATCAAAAATGGTGCTACTGGTATACACTAAATAATACATTTTCAGGTTGTTTTTTTTGTTTTTCTTTTTCATTGTCCAGAACCTTTGTTTGTATCTGTGCTCTTAGTGGTTACTCTTTACTGCTGCTCAATTTCTTTTCACATATTGCTTCTTGCATTCTTCCGTATAGGGCATCAGGTAGATCCAGGAGCATGAGCAGGACTTTGAGCTGCGGGAGCAGATGTCTGGGTATAAGCGCATGCGGCGACAGCACCAGAAGCAGCTGATCGCCCTGGAGAACAGGCTAAAGGCCGAGATGGATGAGCACAGGCTCCGGCTGCAGAAGGAATTAGAGACACATGCGAACAACACTTACATTGAGCTGGAAAGACTGGCCAAACGTCATGTTGCCCAAAGTGAGAAAGAGGTACAGCCTCAGTAGCTGTTGAATAAGAGGCCAAGTCAAAGCCAAATCTTGTGTCAGTACAAAAATTTTAAGTCAAGCTTTCAATGAAGAGGAATCCATTACATGTCTCTTCGCAGATTAAGTCAGTTGCAGCAGAGGAGAGGAGGATACAGCAACAGATTGTTGCTCAACAAAAGAAAGAGCTGACGGCTTTCTTAGAAAACCAGAAAAAGGAATACCGACATTGCAAAGAGAAGATCAAGGAAGTAATCATCACCAGGAATACATTCATGAAGTTAGAAATAAAAACCTATTTCATGTGTCTCCAGATCACACGGACTGGATTCACTCTGTTCTGTTTGTGCTGTGTTAAAGGAGATGGGTGAGGACTCTTGTACACCCAAGGAGGAGAAGCAGGAGCGTCTGTCAAGGCACAAAGAAACAATGCAGCGCTCTCAGGCTGAGGAGGAAGCCCACCTGCTGGACCAGCAGAGGCTGGTCTATGATCGCAGCTGTCGGGCCCTCAAACGCCGGAGTGTGATCAGGCGACATGAGTTTGAACAGGAGCAACTGAGAGAGGTAATGAGCTTTTCTAACATTATGTAACATTATGTGAATTGAAGACACTGACAGCTGTGACTATTTTGGGAATGATTTCTGTTCTCAGAGGAGGCACAGATGGAAGAATTTGTGTCATGATTGTGTCAGGATGGATCTGAGGGCCAAATCAAGAGCGGGTTCAACAAACTTAATGGTGACAACTGACAGTTGAGGGCATATTTGACTCTTTTTATTTGATTTTTTAACATTTGATTCAGTAAGTAATTAAGACGATATAGGAACAGATGCTTATATAGAATTAAACAACTTAGAAAGAAGTAGACCAAAAGCTGTTTTGTTCCTCTCTCTCTCTTTTTATCAGTTCATTCTCCTTTTTCGGTTTCACTAGCAGCCTCTTCAGGTTGAGGCATTACAAGTCCAAGGTTAGGGTTAAACATCACGGATTAAAATTGTATTTAAGTTCAAACCATGAGCCTTTCCTAAGCCAGTCCAGGAAGTTTTAATTCCTAAAGCTAAATACGTCAATTCAATGCAAAATGTTATCAGTTTCTGATAAGTCTGATACATTTTTTACCAATTCCCTTTTATTTAAATAAATATTTGCGTGCTTTTAGGAAGTGTTTGTCAATGTCTCCCTACTATTGGCAAAAACTAGTCAAAATAACTTTGGACTTCTGTCCCAGTCATGTCTTGGGACAACTGTGCATCATTTTACATTAGTGACACATTAATAGTAAAATTCTGCTGCGCTTGCTCATAAAATCACTACACTTTGCTTTTTTTTAATTATTTTTTAATTATGATGCTTGTTTTAGCAAACGATCCATGGTTCCTTTTTTTTCTTTGAACCTCATCTCATCTAAAGAGGTGGGAGCTAAAATGACGTATTTCATATGACAAAAGGTATTTGCTCAGTGTACATTATGAGAAGTTGAGAGAGAGATGTTTCTTTATAATAAAAACATGTAAACATTTTCTAATAGACATTGTGAACTTGTAAATGAGAACAATATGGGACTTTAAACTGGCAGCACGTTATTTTCATTAAGACTAATCTGTAAAATGCCTTAAAAAATCACTTTATTACTCACAATAATGACAAATACTGAATAAAAAACAAGACAGCAATAAAATATTTTTTATACCTACTTTCAAAAGAAAACATGCAACGTTCAACTTTCAATTTTAAAATCTTTTTTTTTTCTTAACACAGCAGATACAAATAAATGTATGCATATGTTTCATTAACAGACTGATGTGAAATGAAAAAGAGAGGGATATCAGATTTAAAACTTATTGATTCCAAAACATTATAGACTAGCCAAATGTAATGATGTACACATATTATTTTCAATAAATACATTTGCAAAGATATACTACACTGTAGAGCAGCTTTACACAATAGTGGCAAAAACTTATTAATTTGCCTTTGGGGATTAATAAAGTGTTTTTTGAATTGAATTGAAAGCTGATTTTTCACTACATTGGACTCAAAAACAACATTGTGTTGATCATCTCATCCCAGGAACTGAACAAGAAGAGAACACAGAAGGAGATGGAGCATGCCCTGATGATCCGGCAGGACGAGTCCACTCAGGACCTGGAGCGGAGGCAGCTGCAGGTGCTACAGAAGCTGCGTGTGGAACTCATGCGGCTGCAGCACCAGACAGAGCTGGAAAACCAGGAGGAGTACAACAGCCGACGGCAGAGGGAACTGCAGAGAAAACACGGTGTGGAGCAGCGGCAGCAGCCGAGAGACCTCAAGGTGTCTGAGATGTTCTCATTGATTCTTGTAATCATTTCATAAACTGATATCTAGTAACTCTTATTTCATTGTCAGTGTCACAAGATGAGACAATTACATATTGTACCACATTGAACCATATTGTACTACATTGTACCATAATTAAATTACCATGATTATTATTACTTTTGCTCCCTCTAGCAAACATACAGTAGAGTGCTTCTAGTTGGTGTTTCTTATGTTATACTCCAGCTAAAGAGGCACAAAGGAAGTTTTGCAATTTGTAGCTCAGTAGGTGTGGAGCTTAACTCTGTATACTTACACTTTAATGTAGAGTATAAATACACTTATGCTGTATACTTGCACAACAGTATACAGCAGTCCAGGTTGTAAAGGGCCACCGCCCTGCAAGTTTTAGATGTTTCCCTGCTCCAGCATGCCTGGTTCAAATGGATGTATCATTAACAGACTTTTGCAAACCTTGATATATGGATGGTAAGCTTATGGCAAACCTTGATATATGGATGGTAAGCTTATGGCAATCCATTCTTTTGAGGTCGCCATGCTAGCAGGGAACCTCTAGATGCAGTTGTTTATAATAAATGGTAAATCGTTTGCACTTTTAAAGCACCTTTTAACCTTTTCCAGGTGTTTTGTATAACGCTACCAAGGTTCTGCTTCAACACAGTTTCTCATTTTGCCATTCATGCAAACACTGCTATTATATAACCACGATACATATCCAGCAGCACTTTGATTTTTATAATGATACAATCCACATTTCCAGCTGATGAGCACATCATGTAGTAGGTAGTGTAGGTTTTAGGGTCCTGCCTTATGGGGGCTTTGACACATTATGGAAAGCAACGACCGGTCCTCCAACCTTCCAGTTGAAAGACAACCGACTCTAGCCACTGATCCACGGCCACCACACTTAGCATGCAATCTTAGAAACAACTATGCTATGGCAAATACCATAGTTGGTGACCATAACTCACATATTAAAGATGTTGCAGTTGGTCACATACTGCATATTGTATACTACATTTTGACAAACTCAGTAAACACTAGTTAGATTGCATGCATTTTTTTTAGATGGAGTCTTGCTAAATCTCTGTATTTTCCTTTTCCAACATTACTTTCTTGAGTCTGCCATGATGTTGTCTGTTGCTCTGTGGGTTTGTGTCATTATTGTCGATGTGTGATATAGTGCCGTAAAGCAATATGCAGTTGGATCAGGGACTCAAAAGTCCCTTTGGGCGTTTTATGAATAAGAGATCGTTAGAGCTTGATGATGTTTTCTAAAAGTAATTAAATAGTTCCTCAAAATGAGATTAAAGTAGACATTTTAACATAAAAAAAACCCTGTATGCTGCTTTAAATATACTCAGTGCATACAGTCTTATTCTTGGTTCCCAAAAAGAATCTGCAGGGGAAAAACATTGATCATGTTGCCATGACAACTGCTTCTTACAAAACATCTGATTAGCTCTTTCACAAATGTAAATATTTTCTCATCCATTTATCTGGCATTACTCTAATGATACTCTTGCCAACATGAAGTGAAATGTTCAAGGGCATGGAAAAAAACAAAAACAAAACAGGTTTGATTTAACAAGCCAATCAATCAGTTAAATTCTTCAAAGAGAGCCATATAATTCTCGGTACTTGTATTTAAAGGACAAGTATTTTTTTATTTTTTTTTAAAACTGTTTTAGACCTCCGTCCTTAAGTCAAATGAAACTGAAAACAGATTCTGGCTTTAAATAACTTTCATGTAATAATCATGTTCTGCTTCTTATTTAACTCTCTGCAGACTCTGGAGATGCAAATCAAGAAGCAGTTCCAGGATACTTGCAAGGTTCAGAACAAGCAGTACAAGGCTCTCAGGAACCATCAGCTGGAAGTTTCTCCTAAAGGCGACCACAAAACCATCCTGAAGAGCCTAAAAGAAGAGCAAACACGCAAGCTGGCCGTACTGGCCGAGCAGTATGAACAGAGCATCAATGAGATGATGGCTTCACAAGCGGTACAAAGACTTTGAAGCAACTTGTCATTTGCAGTTCGCAGTGGACTAATGGTTACAAGTAACATCATTTTTGAAACATTATCGCATTTGATGAATTACCATATTGAATTCCACAGTTTATTACAATTTTTATTATTTTTATTATCCGATGATACGCAACTCATCATAGCCTTAACAGTAACATGTACACTTAATACTTACTCTAACTGCACCTTTCTCTAGATGCGGCTAGACGCCGAACAGGAAACTGAGTGCCAAGCTCTGAAGCTCCAGCTGAAGCAAGAGATGGAGCTCCTGGATGCCTACCAGAAAAAAACCAAGTCCCAGATGGAGGCCCAACATGAGCGTGAGCTGCAGAAACTTGAGCAGAAAGTCTCCATACGGAGAGCGCACCTTGAACAGAAGGTAGGTTTAACATCAAAGCTGGACTAAAATAGCTAATGACAAATAAAATGGCTGATGGATTATTTTAGAACGATATGCTGACGGCATGTTTTCCTTGTGACGCCAGAGTGCTCCTTTAAACTGAAGTGATGTTTTTTGTTGTGGTGGGTTGAAGATCTGTGTGACGTATCAACATTTTTGCAGCTTCATTGCAGCATCATCCATGGAGAAAATAAAAACTTGAATAAAAACTTCCAATGTAAGGGCTGGTAGTAGCTAACAATAATCCCAGTGTAGGACTCCTTGAATAGAAATCAAATCAATATACCGTATTTTCTGGACTATAAGCCGCACCTGTATATAAGCCGCACCCGCTCTATTTTTTAAAAAATAATTAAAAAAAGATATACAAGCCGCACCTGTATATAAGCCGCATCCGCTCTATTTAAAAAAAAAAAAAAAGATATGCAAGGTGCAGATATTTCTGCTGTTAGATTAGATATTTACTACATGTACAGAAGGATTTTGAACTGTAAATGATGTACATGTTTGTACCTAAATAGATCCTTTCCTAACGGTGTCTTTTAACACGGCAGCAACTGATTTAACAGCTGATTAAAACGGGACAGAACCAAGAGAAAATAACCAGTATTTATTGATCTATTTATTATATATCTGCGGTGGAAGAAAAATCCACAGAATAGCCGCACCTTTGTATAAGCCGCATGGTTCAAAACCTATGAAAAAAGTAGCGGCTTATAGTCCAGAAAATAAGGTAAATAAATAAACAATAGGTACATTTAGCTAAGTATTCTTAATGTGAAGGAAAACAGAGTCTACAGTGTCTACTACCACTTTATTTGACCACAGGAGAGACCATCTTCAATGACATGGGTTAACCGCACGCTTCGGGATTACATCTTTTCTTTTTTGTGGACAACGTGGTTGGCAGCAGAGAGGGATGAGAATCAGCACCTCTAAATCTGAGACTTCAGCTCTCAAAAAAAGAACGGAACGCCACCTCCAAGATCGGGATGAGGTGTTGCCTCAAGTGGAGGAGTTAAAGTATGTCGGGTCTTGTTCACAAGTGAGGGAAGAGTGGAACAGGGGCTTTACAGGTCACTGAGTGCTGCGTCTGCTGTAATATGGATTTTGTGCCATTCAGTTGAAGTGAAGAGAGAAGCTCTCTGTTTTCTGGCCGATCTACTGTATGTTCCTTCCCTCGCCCATGGTCGTGAACTGTGAATACTGATTCTGGAGAGCGATCTGGGGCTCTTTGTTCAGGTTGCTGCCCCGACAATCTGCACTTGGATAAGTGGATGTATGGATGGATGGATGGATGTATGATGTATGATGGATGGATGGATGGATGATGTATGTATGTATGTATGTATGTATGTATGTATGTATGTATGTATGTATGTATGTATGTATGTATGTATGTATGTATGTATGTATGTATGTATGTATGTATGTATGTATGTATGTATGTATGTATGTATGTATGTATGTATGTATGTATGTATGTATGTATGTATGTATGTATGTATGTATGTATGTATGTATGTATGTATGTATGTATGTATGTATGTATGTATGTATGTATGTATGTATGTATGTATGTATGTATGTATGTATGTATGTTAGGAATGGGTGATATTTTACCGTTCACGATATACCGTCCAAAAAATTCCTCACAATAAGAATTTGTCATCTCGCGGTAAAAACGATAAATTCCCGTTGATGACATTTTTGTGTAAAAATGATTTATGGTTCTGCGTTAAATCCACAACGTACGGGAAGGAAGGAAGGAAGGAAGGAAGGAAGGAAGGAAGGAAGGAAGGAAGGAAGGAAGGAAGGAAGGAAGGAAGGAAGGGAGAAAAGAGGAAGAAAAGAAGGAAGGAGAGAGCAGGAGGAAGGAAGGAAGGAAGGAAGGAAGGAAGGAAGGAACGAACGAACGAAGGGAGAAAAGAAGGAAGGAACGAAGGGAGAAAAGAAGGAAGGAGAGCAGGAGGAAAGAAGGAAGGAAGGGAAAAAAGAAGGAAGGAAGGAAGGAAGGAAGGAAGAAAAGGGGAGAAGGGAGAAAACAAGGAAAGGAGGAAGGAAGGGAGAAAAGAGGAAGGGAAGAGGGAAGGAGAGAGCAGGAGGAAAGAAGGTAGGAAGGAAGGAAGGAAATGAGCCTGAAAGAAAGAAAGAAAGAAAGAAAGAAAGAAAGAAAGAAAGAAAGAAAGAAAAAAGAAAGAAAGAAAGAAAGAAAGAAAGAAAGAAAGAAAGAAAGAAAGAAAGAAAGAAAGAAAGAAAGAAAGAAAGAAAGAAAGAAAGAAAGAAAGAAAGAAAGAAAGAAAGAAAAAGAAAAAAGGATAAATTCCCGTTGATGACGATTTGTGTAACAAACATGGCGGATCTGAGAGTGAGATAGATTTATAGTTGAAAAGGTGGAGTTGAATTGGTATTTTTTAATCGTTATCGGGATAAATGCCGGAAATTATCGTGATACATTTTTTAGTCCATACCGCCCATCCCTAATGTATGTATGTATGTATGTATGTATGTATGTATGTATGTATGTATGTATGTATGTATGTATGTATGTATGTATGTATGTATGTATGTATGTATGTATGTATGTATGTATGTATGTATGTATGTATGTATGTATGTATGTATGTATGTATGTATGTATGTATGTATGTATGTATGTATGTATGTATGTATGTATGTATGTATGTATGTATGTATGTATGTATGTATGTATGTATGTATGTATGTATGTATTTCATTTCATTTCATTTATTTATTTATTCAAACAGGTTAAAACAAAAACAAAATAATCAGAATGCATAAAATGTATATACCGAAAAAAAAAAACAAAAAAAAACAAAGAACAACAAAGAAAACCATAAGCAAAACAAAGCAAATTAAAGAGACAAATCTATATGTAAATAAATATTTCCTGTTTGAAAGGGTGTAGGATGAAGTTTCAAAAAACTTTTCTAGTCCTACCCCTTCTAATGTTCTGTTTTTACCGTTTCTTCATTTCACACAACTTCAAAAGAAAAGCATAAAAGAAAAGAAAAAGTGGTTCAGCTGAGCAAGGCACTTTGGTCATGTATGAATGGATGGATGGATGGACGGATGGATGGAATGAAAGAATGAAGGAATGATGTCTACAAGCTCATAAAAAAGTAACTCTAGATCTGTGAATGTTTGAAGGTTTGGATGATTGATGCAGCTGCTAAACTTTGCCTATTACAGTGTTCAATGGGCCTTTGACTTCTTTAATTGGAGTATAACCCTGTTGAGAAATGTTTTTCACCTCTGTCTTAAAAACTGTATTAATCCCCTGTAATTGTAATTAACAGGTAAACCATTAACAACTAAACTGTGCTAGCCAAACGTAAAGACACTAAATACCTTAAAGTAAATTCCCTGACAGCTTTAAGTACATTAGCAGATTCAGTCTTAATGAAGCCACCGCTCATGCTAGGCTAATTCTGTTTCCTATGTTAACTGATAATTAGTTTATATCATAAAGTACCTGAAAAATAAAAAAAAATAAAAGCAGGTTGCATGATTTGACTTTTTAAGCCAGAACAGTTTTCAGGTTAGTGTCATAATCTCTATGCTTCAGGACAAAGAAAAGTAGAAAATATTCCCACATGCAAAGGTTGAACATGTGGTGTCTCCATGCAACTTTTTCAGATGCTTAAAACTGAGCATCTGCAGTAAATGTAAAGGAATGACAGCTGTGATGTTTGCTGGTTACAGATTGAAGAGGAACTGGCCGCACTTCAAAAGGAGCGGACTGAAAGAATCAAGCACTTGTTGGAGCGACAGGACAGAGAAATTAGCGTTTTTGACTCAGAAAGCAGAAGCCTCGGCTTTGGAAGCCTTGGGTCTCTGGACTTCCCCAAAGAAGACAACAGATGAAAGTGGATCTGCGCTTAAAGGACAACATATCTGTGCCCTTCTCATATCCACTTGACCGTTTGTCAAATCCATGGTGACGAAACTGGATAACTTTCTCTTCTACTTTTCTTCTCTCCTAGGTATTTCATCTTCAAATAGAGGCGTCAACGTGCAATGAGATCTTCTTTTGTGAAAGTTGAAGGGGGAAAGTAAAACAAAAGAATCAACTACAACCATGTCAATAAAAAGCAACCTTAGTCAGAGTAACTCATTGTGTTCAAAATAACAGACTCTTTCCTCCATGTCGTCTCCTCTTTTTGGTATGAATTGAATAAATCAGGAAATTTTAGTAAAAATGGGCACTTTGATAAGTTTAAATAGAAACCCATCATGTTCATATGTTGCTTAATATGCGCATTACATGGAGGGAAATTGTGGAATGTGAGCTGCGGACTCCCCCGTGGTGTTAAGCTGCTTAGCCTTTTTTTCTTTTGATTATTTTATTTTGTTCTGTTTATTTGATTTTATTCTCTGAATGTGAATATAACTGGGGTCATTGAATCGTCAGCGTTTATTTATTTTTAAGGGGTCTTTCATTTGATCATACCTCCACATTGTACTAATGCATACAGTATTCTGTGCTCTGTCAATCTTTTTCCGGCCAACAGATCTTCTATTTTCTTTCAGTTGATACATAGAGTCAATCGGCATTTGCTTGATCAACCTGATTATCTTTTCACAACTCAAGATCCCACTTGGTAAAACTGCTTATTATTGCATGCACTTTAAGGACAAATTCAGGTTGTGAAGTGAAGCATGAATCCGTCAGAGATTTTAGCTGTTTGTAAATAAAAGTGGTCATAGCATTCTTTTCTTCATTTGTTTATTTTAAAATGGATGCCAGACATATTTGATATGATATTTTCACAAATGCCTTTATTTAAGTTGTGCCTGAAGCAGATTTCAGTTACGTGCTTGTTGTATCTATATTTTACTGACTGAGGCCAGCACCATTTTGTGTTTAGGTTCATCTAAACTTGTGAATCATTTTAATGTTCACTGATCTTGTAAAGGATGATGGTGAGAATTGTGCTGTATAATTTTTGATATGGATATTTGTATGTGAGAACATTGCTGGAATACACAGAGACCCTGATAAGAGTTATTTTGCTTCGTACACACACACACACACACACACACACACACACACACACACACACACACACACACACACACACACACACACACACACACACACACACACACACACACATATATATTTACATGTGTGTGTGTTTGCGTGTAAACACTCGATTGCAAAGTCAAATGGGAAAACTTTGATTGTATAAATGGAACCACATATTATATCGGTGAAGTATTTTACAGATGAGAAGCTCCACAAAACATAGCGACATGTGGGTCTAGATTACGTTTGAGTAATTAGTGTCACAGGATAAGATTTGCAAATTTTCACCATGTTCATTGTGGTCATTGAACAGGTTGCACAATTTTTCCATTTTTAGTGAATGGGGGAAAAAATGTTTGGTGCTTAATTTCTAATACCACCTTTAGCCTTGCAGTTTTCTTTTTCTTTTTGTCTGCCTTGGAGAGAGTGTTCATTTTCAAAATATATAAGCATTTTGCTTTAAGTCAAAACACTGTTAGGTTTTTCATAACATATTTGTGCCCCATGCAGTGAAACCCTCTAAAAATGAAGTATATGTATGGAAAAAATAAAAAATGCTATTTTATCATTGGTTAGTTTTTGAAACAATGTTTAAAGTGGTGGTTTTGAATGCACCTCTGTTATGTTTGACGGGTGTTTCTCTTGTTGTCTTTTTCGTTTTATTTCCTTCAGAGCCGATACTTGTATTAGCATTGGGTCATATTCCTCAGAGGGCTGAAAGCTGGAAGATGTCCTCTGAATTCACAAACTGTTTCAAACGGGGGAATCTAACAACGTTTAGATTCTGATGGCAATATAACTTAAATGCTCTTGTTTTACACGTCGAACAGCAAAATTCTGCTTGAACGGAGTGCGTTCTGAAGTCGAATGGCGGCACTAGATTTTTTCAGCCTTTTACATTTTCGTGAACTTTCAAAAATTTGATGAAAGCGTTTCTCATATGCAGTAAGGCCTTTTGTCTGGTCGTGTATTACTGAAGCTTTGTGGAAAAATAGTTACATTTAAAAAAAAAAAGTGCTGTCGGGGTGCTAAAATATGTTTGCCTGAGAGCTTCAGAACAACGATGAACCTTACAATTTGTGTGAATTTTATGTTACTAGAAAGATGTATTTAGTTAGAATAAAAGGGACTTTCCTAAAGAACTTTATTCACCATTTCCTGTGCAGTTCAAAAACAAATAAAGAGATTCTGTTGAAAACAAAAAAAAATGTGTCCCAGTTGGCCTACTGCATCATGTAACAATCGTTTCTTATCATGTATGTGGTTGATTTTCTTTTTAAAGCTCTTTCTTGTGGTGTATGAGTTCTCACATTTACATTCACTGATGTGAAATAACTGCTGTGACCTATATGGTATCATTCACTGTACATTATAATTCACCAACAGAAATGCAGGTTAAAGCTAACGTGTGAAAACTCATACATCTGAAATGGAAACGAGAGGTGAGAGGGAACTTGTACAGCAGAGCCTGCAGTTTTTCTTGGCTCCCTGCCATTTCAGGGAAAACCTGCTTGATTTTAGTTTCAATTGTGTTCGCTCTTTTTTTTCTCTCTCTCACTCTTTTTCTTGTTTTGGCAAGTCGGTAAACAGTGGCAAGAATCCTTTGTAGTTTCCTGTCAATCCTCCACAGCACCATCTGCAGTTACCCAACTCACCACAAAACCCCTTTAACCCTTGGGGAAACTGGAAAGCCCCGAAAATAAACCAAAAGAACCTTTAAAGAGGTACCACTTTACCTTAGTAATGCTGACAGGGTTGTGGTGCATTGAGTTCCCCCTGTCTTTTCTCAAGTATTCAGCGGTTTGACAAGAGTATACCAACTACTAGGTTGAAAGCAACATGCATATTGGAGAAGAACACAGAGAGGTCACGTCAGATTACAATAAGGTGTTTCATTTTGAGTCAACCCATAACAGGACTTTTGAGTCTGCCATGGAATTCACACGTCTCACTGGCTGAAATATTCTGAACTGATTTTCTCATAAAGTGAAAACATGCATTTCAAAATAACAAATCATACTTCACCAGTGTTTCCACATTGACAGGTTTAGTTACTTTTCAGAGTCCCTTCTTGGTTTATTTTTGTCAATCTAAAGAGAGTCTAGTAATGAATCTAGCAACTTTAAGGGCACGCATTCCCAGTAATGCTGTGCCGTAGGCTATTTGAATAACCTGGAACAGCTCAACATGTGATTCAAGATGAACTTGTGCTTGAAATAGAAGATTTGCTCTGTGACGATAACATGATTCAAGGGTTATTGAGTCTGATGCATGTTTGCGTGATAGCTTGGAGCTGTAGGACAGGCGTCCTATAATGTACACCCTGCAGAATGGAAGACATTATATATATGGACATTGTATTGCATTAGACCGTATTCAGCAGAGGATTTTAAACAAAGCGACGTCCAAAAAAAGGAACACAATCAAGCCAAGTGAAGTTAAGGATAAAGGTAATTACTAACAGTGAACATAAAACATAGACGAAAATAAAGCCAGAAAATTACCTGAAAGGAAGAATGATGAAGATGGATATGTGTGTTTTCAAAAGTTTCTTGAAGATAGAGTGGGATGCTAGTGCTCTGATAGCAATTAGCAGTCTGAACTGTGAGTGACCTTTGTGAAGGGTCAGCACTGCCAGACGGCTTTCATTTCAGGAGCATAATAAGCCTTATGATGGAGCTGACGTAGGTTCAGGTAGATAGGGATGCTATTATTGTATTAATGTAACAGCCAGGTGGTACATTTATTTCCCTTCCAGGATTATCAAAGTATTTTGAATTGAGCTGAATACCAGAAAATGTAAAAATTACATCTCTATATCTCTGCCACATATCAGTGGGAAAAAAACAACCCAGGGCTTTTATGGTCCTCAATTCCTTTGTGTTTTATTTAAATGTTTAGAGGTCTATATTAAAAATGAGTGTTTAGATACGTTCACCCCGTTTTCGTGAATAAAATTAAACATTTGTGAATAAAACATTTTTGTAGTTTGGGGGGTGTTTTTGTGTTCTTGGCTTTCCTTATGTGTTTTGATTGTACTTGTTGGGGCCCATCACAGGTGTCTTCAAGCTTACATGACCATTGTTCCATGAAGTGTGTAGCTGTTAGAACACTGTCAGAGGACAAGAAATTAATAATAATAATTTTTAAAAATCCACACTGACACACAAAACATCCATAGTGTGTGGATGGTGGACGGATGTGGATGTAGTATGTGGACATCTGCCCACACACTACGTCAACAAACCACAAGAGAATGAAACATTAATAGGTGTCACAATAAGTTATCAGCCCTTCCTCTCAGAAACTTCAACATTTTGTGTGGTGACACCGACACATTGCCTACTTCAGCTATGCATATCCACCCGTTTACGTACTTGTAAAAGTTCCTGATTGTGAAATTTAATTTGTTTCCTGTGACCTTGCTGGCTTCCTGTGCAAGTACCCACATGAAAATATTGCAAAAACATAGACATGTGGCCCGAGGAACAGCTTCAACAGTCCCTGTGGCAAAATTTTATTGAACCTTTTTTAAAAATCAAGTCAGAGAGGGGAATCAGCTACAGCAGTGTGCAGTGTGAAGTGTGATCAATCACGCCAGTGCATGGATATACAGCTCCACAGAGACTGAAAGCTGTTCACTGATAATTCATCTGAATCCAGTCAAATTTGAAAGGTTCTTTGGATATTTTTACTGCTTTCTGAATAAGAAAAGAACAAGAAGCATAATTGATAAAAAAAAAAGAAAAGAAAAATGTATCTGCGCAGTGGTAAGCACAGTTTTTTCGAGTCATTGTCACATTTGCTCTCTAGAGGGTGCTAGAAACCACATTGGTGAACTGTGTCAAAGGGTGGTTTGACCTCTGATCATCATTTACTCTCATTGGTGTCTGACACTTTTCAATTTCTTATTCCACAAATCTATGGTCTCCCAGGGATTTAAACTTAACACACACATGCAAGTCTTTCATGCAAAAACAAGTAATGAGTGCTTTCACTACTTGAATATACATGCAACTTACAAATTTCATATTTCTATATATTTTTCAAGGATTCAGGGAATGCCCAAACACATCCATGGACAGAGCAGGCATGTTGGGGCATTGTCCATTTATTTAATATTTGAAAAAAAAAGGTCAGGTTTTAGAGAGAGGAAGAAATTCTGGGAAATTTGGTTGCCTCACCAAGTGCACGTCATTTCCTCCTGTGACAAATGTGTGGTTTCTGTCTTTTAAAGAAGTTTTAAAAGGAGTGTGAATATGACGAGTCTGCGCAATTTGCTTGTGAGAACAAGAGGAGAATGAATGGTCATGTAAAGAATATGCATTTTCACCAGTTTATGGAATCAGCAGCAGGTAAGTCTCCCCACATCTATTTCTTTTTCTCTCAGGACATATCACTGAACATTATTGCATCTTTTTTTATGCCAGTGTGGAAGCTATATTTAGTGACTTGTGTTGCTGTTGTGAAACTAACTGAGTTTAGTTTCCTGCATCAATGAAGCACACCGATTTTTGAAAAGTTTTACCGCTGCTTTATGACTGAAAATGCCAGCAGTTTATTGAGATGCCCAACAGCATCTCACCAAACAAAACTTTATTTTACCAAATGTCTCCGGGGGATTTCCCCTCCACTTCTAAATGATTTAAGAGTGTATTTTATATTTTTATATTTTATGTTTATTTTTCTTAAACCTTTCCTGCTCTGCACTTGTGGTTTTCAAGTGAAGTTCCCCTCTTTAATGGGAGGCAGGATAACCATAACTGACAGTTTCCTTTCTCCTCAGCATTACTCGCTTTCCTGCTGCTTCTGGCTGTTGGTTCAACAAGAGTTGTGGCAGCGAGCAGAAACCCGCAGTGTGGGAATGCTCTGCAACAGACTTTAAAGATGACCAGACTTACACAGAAAGAGGCTGTTAATCTAATCAAAACATATGTGAGTACTGCCTGACTTTTAAATGTTTGTACGATATAACACCTTCAAACATGACAAAATGCTTTACACTTTTGTCTTATTGTTTTTTTTCATAGAAAACAGCTCAAGGAGAAAGGTCAGAGCTCTTCTGCAAGGTATCAGTTAACAACATCCCTGACCCCAACATCTCTGGGCTGGAGCCCTCAGAGAGGATAGCAAGCATCTACACGCATCTCCAAAGCTTCTCCCCACATTTCAAGCGAGTTTACGAGCAGCAGACAGACTTGCAGCCCCCCACGAGCCTCCTGCTGAACGAGCTTGCTGTTGTCAGCACTCACAGCAGGAGCCTTGCTCTCCTTGTGAAGAACTTTTATCACAACTACTTCCCAAACGTGCCGCTTCCAGAGCCAGCTGGCGGGCCCACAACACTACCTCCGCCTCAGAATGTCTTCCAGCAGAAGATCTACGGCTGTGGAGTCCTGAAAGCCTTCAGGGAGCTGCTGTCAAACATTTCCAGAGACCTGAGGACTCTAAAAAACAAAGTCTGTAGAAGGAAGATACTAACAAATACATCCTTCTGAAGATGAGCTGAGACTGATCTCAGTCAGTCAGTTTCCAGCAGCACTTTACTCACTTGGTTGTTAAAGACTGAAGAAGATGAGTGAGTATGAAGGTGGCAGGTACATCAATATAAGGGAATCTATTTATGATATTTAATATTTATTGTTATGAGTGTTTCTGTTCAGTGGGATGCTATTACAAGAGTGAAGAGTTGTTTTCATGCAAGTTATCTTTATTTAAATAGTGTAATATATTGTCTAAGGTTCTGTGATGTAAACTTATTTGCTGTACACAAAATTCAAAACTGTACTGGTTTCTCACCGTTGATTTCTTTGCATGGCTGGATCTGCAATGGAGAAAAGAATCAAAAATAATGTGTCATCTCATTTGCTGGACTGCTGAAATAAAAACAAAAGCCCTCCACAGTATTTTTGTGTTTTTTGTGTAAAAGAAGCATTCATGTGCCATTCTTTTTGCACAGACTAAGTCCATCAAGAGGAGTTAAAAGAAAATCAGGAAGCTGCTGAGACGCTGACTGTGTGATATCAGATCTGAGTGACGCATGTTTTCAACACAAGGCTGCATCAGATAGGAAAGATTTCATGAAACTGGCGGGCTGTCTGGTCAGTCACAAGGTGTGGGTGTGTGTGTGGGTCAGATAACTGTTTGTGTTAACAGAGTGCGGTTTCCACGCTTGCATCCTTTTATAGATTAACATGCAAGTGTGTAACAGGGGAGGGAGAAAACAAATAAGCATAAAAGAATTTAAATGGTATAAATGGTTCATCACTACTCATGCATGCAGGTGCATCATCTGTACATTTGGATGACTGATTATTTTGTTTTGTTCCATGTATTTATTTATTACTGAAATTAAGTCATTATTAGCCAAACTCCTCAGGTCACAAGCTTTCAGGAAAATGGAAGTAGATGGTGGATTCACTCTGGGTCATGAATCAAGTTCCCTGTTATAACAGTTTTATTTAAAGCACAAATGGAGGGCACCTTAGGGCACCACTTATGCTTCAGTCTGCATTATTCAACCATTTTCACTACCATTTCAATGCTATAACGAATCTCAGAGGGGATCGGATCGACCCCAGCAGATACAATCTGCACTGTAAAAGATACTGTCTGATGTCATTGGGTCATGTAATGCTTTGGAGAGAAGTCTATAACCTGTGCACTTTCAGAATGACAGTCCTGGATACTGAACTCTCTAGACTTTCCTTTGCTGTTGTTACCGTAAGCACACCTCTCATCTATCTTTAGCAAATTAGAAAACATTTGGACTTCTGCTAACCACTTTTCTTTCTTTAGTTGTGCGTGAGGAGGGTGTCAAACTGTTGTCGGAGGTTGAACTTTCACACTCAAATGCAGTAATGAAGGACTTATTACTGAAATGTTTCCTTATTTAGACATGCAACTGAATATGCAACCACTTTCAGAAGAATTGTTGCAGAGTGCACAGCAATACTCTTACCATGGTATACACAATATTTTCATAAAACGACTGAAGTAGTTTTACGTCTAGAGGCTCATCAAAATGATCACCATCTGTGGCCTCTTAAAAACAGATGAGTCAATTGTTGTTTCTTTTTATTGAAGCCACTTGTGAACCCTTAAATTCTAATGTATCTGTAAAGAGAAAAAGAAACAAATGATGTGATCCTGAATTACTACATCAACTTTAATGTCAAATAAACACAATCACAAAACTAATTTACATTCATATATTTTGTATTATGTCTTGAAACATACTAAACTATATCTGTTTAACTAACAGACATACATTGTCACGTTGGTGATTATTTGAACGAAAAACAGGTGCAAGTTCATCATCATTTAACATGCTTTACATGTTTTAACCTGTAGGGGGCAGTATACACCAAAAGAAGAATACAAAATAATTAGGACGATCTGGGCAAAACAGTACCATGCCAAATAATCATACATTTTTATTTAAAAATGATGAAAATAATGAAGTAATATTTTCAACATAATCAAGTGTTTTTATTGACTGTAATAATTGAACTTGAAAAATATTGAGAGAGAAAAAAAGAGGAAGAAAAGCCCACATTGTGGTTACGGCATTTCTTTTTTTTTTTTTTTTTTTTTACAGTTTAACCACTTACTCTAACTTTTGTTTTACACATTTCTTAAGATATTGAACATTTTTCAAAAGGCACACAAGACATGGATGATCCTTTTTGTTGTTTAACCTAAGACGTCTGTTCCAACTGTGTAGAATGGAATAAAATGTGATGCAACACTGTCTATGTCTCTCTTTCTCTCTCTGTGAGGCCATGCAACAGTTAAGTCTTTATAAATATAAACCACAGCAAACACAGCTCCTGTAACTTTTGTAACTTCCCCTATTGTGGTGATTTAGCATTTTAGAGAGATGCTGGCATGTCTAAAATACAACATTGGAGAGAAATATACGTTTCAAAACCATCCATTCAGTGAAAGTTACTTCCATGAGTCATACATTCTCAGGGTGTGGTCACTTTGCGGTGAACTTTCAGCGCTAGTCCTAGCTGAACATGCAAAGTTTTGGTTCTGTTATTAATGTACCTAAAAGAGTTTCTCTGTCAAACAATTCTAGTCTTTCATTGTGCAAATACATGCAGCGCATGCATCAAGTTGTACATTGGCGACTTAAAAATTATTTCACATTGTTGATTTCGCGTTATTGGACACATTTAGATTCAAGATAAACATTTATATCCCTGAATAAGAGGATTTACAACAATAACTTTTTCTTATGGCTCTAGTGGTCTTTATTTTGAAAGCAGCTAGACAGGAAACCGGTAGAGAGAGGAGGACAGACGCGCAGTAAAGAGCGACAGGCTGGGATTCAAACCTGCACCGCCTGCACGAGCGCAATAGCCTTTGCATATGGTGTGCCCGCTCAGTCCACTAAACTATCCGGGGCCCAGCAATTACATGTTTAAGGTACTTCGAGCATCTATGTTCACATGCATACTTCTTATCATGGAACTTTGATTATTATTGCTTGGTCCAGTAACTCATACAGTGGTAGTATTGCTTACAATATTGCTTATAGAATAAATAAAGTACTTCTAATTTATTCATAATCTTTCATAATCTTTGGATTTGCATAGCAGTTCAAACATGTGTGAGGCATACCTTCAGTGCAAGCAGTAAACTACAAGGACAACAGTAAATGCTACAGTGAGGCCAAACCTTTATATCCACAGTTATTTCTCGGTCGTTGCATACTTTAGTGCAAGTGGCACAGGGTCGTAGCGTCCACATTCATGAAGTGGATGCTCATTCTGGATTCTATTTCAATGCGTTCCAGCAGCTGCAAAATACAGTTTTATATTATTCCAAACCCCTTCAACAATTGAGGATAAAGGTGTATTTATGTACAGTTTCAAAAGTATACTCACACTCTGACAAAGTGGTTCTAACAAAGATCCAATATATATTATAGAATTTTTTATTTTTATAAGCATCTTTAGTTTTTTTACCAACCTTGAGAAAATGCTCGAATGTAATTCCCTCGTAGAATTCATCAGGCTCCTGCAAGGAAAGGAGCTACTCAGTTAAGTGATTAAATTAATCTTAATGTGATGTAAAACGAACACTAACAGTAAACTTCCAGAATTACTATTTTAGGCCTCTGACAAGACTCAACATTGCCATTCCAATTAGCTGATAGTTTGGATAGGGTCCTACAGACAAACGGAAGGAATCTTAACTTTGCTAAAGTACAGAAAGTGTGTAAAAACGATTGTTAGTAGAGTCATCTCCATTTGGTTGCCATCACAATGTTATAAACCAGTAAGAGTCGACTACTGAATGGTTCACAACCTACTTTCGAAAGATGCAAACAGAAGGGAGTCCTGGTCCTCGGTTTATATACAACTGGAGTGGTGCTTAGATATTTAGGACAAAACAGCCAGTTGTGAGGAGACGTTGACTTACAGACCTAAGGTGACGACATCCAGACAGAGATGCCATACAAATGGTAATTTCTATACATTTTCTGAGTCTTGTCAGAGGCTTAAAATAACAATTTGCCATCTTATAATAAACCTGGGGTTATTTTAACTCTGGGCGATGATACAGCTTACATACCATATGACCCACTGAAATGCTGGCCACCTCCAACATGGCTGCATCTGCAATGCTTTTGGCTGTTTCCTTCTCCAGCGCCCCGCTGTTCGACAACAGCTCCTCCACCACCTGGACAGATATAAGCAACAGCTGAAATAAAAGGATTTTACTACAATGGCTAGAGAGCTCAACTAGCCAGTCTCCAGAGGCTTATTCACTAGCTGCTTGCAGAGCGCTCTATTTAAAAACTGTTTTGCAATATTCCTCTTCAAGGTGCCATACAATCCACCTCCACCCTGACTCCCCATTTTATGTCTAAATCAGCGTCACATTGGTGCTGCTCTGTTCTGTGCTCTTGGACTCTTTTAATGCAGTCCTTTCTGCCTCAAGTATTCATCATTTGCACAAGCAAAAGCAGAAAGAGCCCAGAAGAGTACCATGAATTACAACATGTTATAGTAAACTGATAGCAGAGGCTTACATGTCTGTATTCCGCAAGGTTTATTTTTCCATCGTTGTCTGTGTCATGCATGTTGAATAAAACTGAGGATAAAAAAAAAAACCCAACAACATTTGCATTAGATTTTGTCAGCCACACATAATGTCATGCATGAGTTTAGGTTCACTTGGAGACCCACATCTCAGTTTCTCCTTCCTGACTTTATCATGCTGTTCCTCTCTCAAGTGTGACGCTGGGGGCTGGAAATGAGACAAGACCACCAGGAATTCTTCAAACCTGATCTCATCAACCTGTCCAGCACCATTCTGGTGAAAGTTTCTGGAAAACAAACAGATGAAAACAGAACCGGCCAAATGCTTTGCTAACAAATATACATTTCTACCGAAAAGTGGAATACATTTGTTTTAGATTGTACAAACTAAAAAAGGGAAGTTTTACAAAAAGTTGTTAAAAAAACAGAATTAAGACAGACAAGTAACATACGCCCCATGTTCAGTTAAAGCATATCACTTTTATTGATTAAGATGTTTTATAAGCATATTCTCATTTTGAATGTAATGTCAGGAGCACAAGACATATTCATCCTACCTGCTTTTTTGGCACTGGTTTTCTTTCTTTCCCATACTGCACTACTTTTTATTTTTCATTCCAATGTATATACTGTTTATATTTCGTAATTATATATTTTTTTACTTTTTTTACCCTTTCCCTGCATGTGTGTGTTGAATATACTGCTGCTGCACAAAGTGAATTTCCCCATTAAGGTAGAAATAAAGGTTAAATTTATCTCTTATCTTATCTTATCACCTGTTGGTGTACCTGTGTTTCACATCTCCTTCATCTCTGCTTCACAACTTTTTTTGTGCTTGTATCTTTTGGACATCTGACAGTACCAGTGCAATAATTTGACTTTTGCTTAATAAAGGACACTATTATCTACTCCTGCTACCCTGGTCTTGTACATTTGGGTCTTCCACTCATCACACTTGCTGAAATAAGAGAGTCCTTTTCTGAAAAAAACATCCCAAGGATGACAGGTTATGCTCATCAAAAGACGTCAATGTTCAGTTGTGCTGTCAGAGATGTCAAAGCAAAGATGATCTCAATCAACAAGGCAGCCCATTTCAAGCCTCACGAATTGCACAGAAAAGTGAAGATTTCCCATCTAGAAGTAAGTATTAAATCAACAGCTTAAGACAACATAAGACATCGCCTAAAAGCCTGCCTGAAATTTTTTCAGCTGTCTTTTAAAAGCTCCTCCTCTGAACCTATAAAACAAGAGACAGAGACAGTTGTGGATAGTTGTTGGTGCCGCTACCCCCAAAAGCCTGATCATCACATGCTTTAAAATGAGGACGAGGCACCACCAGCGATCTCTGCTCAGAAGACGTCAGATCCCCACTGCAAGAGTTTGGCCAAAAGAGATATACTGGGGCGACTTAGTGTTGAAATCTTTAAAAGTTAAAAGAAGAATCTTAAAAATAATTCTGAAACTGACTGGAAGCCATGAAGAGTTCTCAAAACTGGAGCTAAGTGGTTTATCTTCTTGGAGTTTGGCAATAAGCGTGCACTGCAGCAGATTCAGAGATGTGTGAAAAGAGAATTACAAGCATCCTCCATCATCGAAGCATCCTCAGAACCAAGAAAGTCCAGTTGCCTCTTAGCACTTAAGATGGCAATGCTTTGCATTTAACTCCAGAAAAACCTTCTTTAATGTTTTCAATTACATTTCTTAAATTTTGCTCATATGCACATGCCCATTGAGCATGAATTTCCATGTGATATACATATGGGCAACATTCCAACATGGAGATGAAACACTGGTTTAGATGAGGAGTCCTTTTCTTTTGAAACAAACAGAATGAGATGACTGTGGACGTGACTTAATCTCATCCAAGACAGTGCAATTGACTTTTAGCATGATGTCCGTTCTTTCCTAAATTAAGTAAAGAATTTAAATGTTGCACTATTTTAATGCCATTGTTTTGTAAACAGGATCTCAGCTATTTTGTGATTAAATTAAGGTTTTTGCACTGTACCTTCTGTCAAAAAAAGCATCTACAATCTGTTCACGGATGGGATTGCACGCCAGATCTGGGATTCCATTGAAGTTTTCTCTCCTGCAGGTGGAAAAGGGGATTTTAAGCAGGCACACAAGTACAGGTAGTAATGTGAGAGATTAGGGCGTTACAGTGTAACATGAGCTGACATGAAACTTGTTGAACGGGTTTCCAGTTCCACATAAATTACATCATCTTACCGTAGAAATTCTTCATTGTGGCTTAAATGCTGGAATCTTTTATGTAGGACTCCAATCTGTTCAACAGAAACTGAAAACAGGAAGTAACCATAAGATCAACTGTATGCACACTGCAGGATTCATTTTCATTAAATCGTATCCCAGTCAGCATGTCCCAAGCACTGGGTGGGCTTGGGCTTGAGAAATGGCATTTCTCCAAGATGTTTTCAGCATTATGGGCTTCAAACGGGAAGACGATGTGGACCAAATACATGGGCCCCATAATAAGTTAAATGGACATCCGTAGGGTCCATATCCATGTGAGCATCTATATGTCCATATCCTGAGCAAACATAAACAAACCCAGTTCCCTACGTTCCTTTCTACGACGGAGTATTAGGGCCAAACTAAGACAAAAAAATTGGAAATTACGAGAATAAAGTCATAATGTTGCGAGAATAAAGTCGTAATAGAATAAAGTCGTAATATTATGAGAATAAAGTCGTAATATTACGAGAATAAAGTCGTAAAATTACGAGAATAAAGTCGTAACATTACGAGAATAAAGTCGTAATGTTGCGAGAATAAAGTCGTAATATTATGAGAATATAATTTATGAGAACTCTAACAGGAAGAGCTTCTTCTCCCTGTGTTAAAATGAAGAATATTGAGCATCTTGTGAAGTTATATTTATATATTTATAATATATTATGACTTTATTCTCGTAATTTTACGACTTTATTCTCGTAATATTATGACTTTATTCTCGTAATGTTACGACTTTATTCTCATTACATTATGACTTTATTCTCGTAATTTCTTTTTATTGTTTTTTTGTTTGGCCCTAATACTCCGTCGTACCTTTCACTAGCCTACTGAAAGATTTTAAATTGATACGAGGCTACAGGTTTACGATGTAGTTATCAGATAATGTAGAAATAAACATCTATTATTCATGGTGTCTCGTTTGTACACTGGGTAAAGTTACACTTCCGTTAACGTTCAATTTAAATTATTCACAGCTACTGCGCCAAACTGTGTGGTTCACCCCAGGGACGGTACATTTGTGTAATTACAGTACACCCCACAGAAAACAAAACGCTTTGATAATCATGTCAAACAGTCAAGTGATGCCCCGTCTTCAACACGAAACGCAACAGAAATAGCCATGAAATGAAATGAAAGGCCATTTCGGTTGTTACTGTAGTTTACGAGCTTCCTTTCTTGTCTGACTTAGAAGAGACGTTTACACCGATGCAAGCAACATTACTTATCACGCACAGCCGCTCTTTTCCGCCAGACCAGCATATTCCGGGTGGCCCCCTGTGGACTGCAGGACCCCCATGGCTCCTCCGCTCTCCTCCGCAGGACAGGACGGCTTTAAAAGGCACTAAAGACAAGTCGCAAATCAGACGATATTGGACTCGCCAGCAGGAATCTCCCGGAGATCATGTGTGGGAATGGTCCATGGCCAGTGTTTGTTCAGATCTTGAGCTCACACCTCCGTCTTCCTGCGTGGTCGCCAAGCAGGTTTCATCCTCCTCCTCCTCCGACAGCAGCACCGCACTTCCGCAACAGCCGTCCCGATGACGACACATGCACGTTTCTGTTTATTCAGACTCAAAGACCTGTTTGTTTGCTCAGACGCTGGAACCAAAATTGCCGAGGCAGAGGGGAAGAAAATAAATGTGCACAAGATGTTCTTTTTTTTTTTAATTGATTTTGATCAGTCAGTTCCGCAGGATCCACCTGTGCGCTCCAAACTCATCTGTTGCAGGATCATTGTGTAATTAGTCGATTCTCCACAGACAAAAGTCCACCATAAAAAGCTCTAGAATTACGAAGTATCAATCTGATGATTAAAAATATATAGAACTTTATTTTTTAAATAACCTGTTTCTATCCCATGATGTAATCATGGGTTTCGACATAATATTCTGTTACAATAGTCTATTAGAAAACTACGTTAAAGGAATCCATTCATGTTAATTTTTCAATGTTCATATTATTATTATTAGTATTTGTTCATATGCACTGAGAAATTTATGTTAATATTTTCAGGTTAATTGATCTATGTAATTCTTTGTACAAATGCTGTATTGTTGATTAATTGTATGATTTAATGTGGACCCCAGGAAGAATAGTCTTCATATTTATGCGGACTAATGGGGATCCAATAAATAATAAATAAATAATTGAATAAATACATCTCACATACGTGGACAAATTTATTTTTCGATTAAAAAACAGTTTTTCGTAATAGCTGTATCACCACTTCTATTTGGAATAAAGCCCGGCCACGTGCCAGAAGAGCTCTTTTAGAATTGCCAAGAGCATCAGGTGGCATGGGGTTGCCTAATTTCATGTTTTATTACTGGTCTGCAAATATTACAAAAGTGAGTTATTGGGTTGCGGTCCATAAACACAAGCGGGGCCCAATCTGGGCCTCTATGGAAATGTCTACAGATCCCAAGATCTCTCTAGGGGCTATGTTATGTTCCGAACTGCCAGGTGACAATCAATCACGCTTTAATAATCCAGTGATTAGTAGCTCCCTCAAAATCTGGTGCCAATTTAGAAAACACTTTGGTTTTAATAATATGTGTGGCCATATGCCTTTGACTGACAATCATTTCTTTCTGCCCTCACAGGCGGACTCGGCTTTTAAGACATGGCACCTCAAGGGTCTGATTTTCTTTAGTGACCTATATAAAGATGGCACATTTGCCTCTTTTGAAACCCTTCAAAATGTCCATGAGATACCTAGTGTTCACTTTTTCAGATTCCTCCAAGTTCGTAGTTTTGCTAGAGAACATTTTTCATTCCCAACCATGCCGGACAAGAGCATAGACACTATAGCCTACTAGACTGGAATCCATACACCAAGGTTAGTATTTCAAAGATATACTGTACATGACTATACAGGATATTGGCCCTCCTCTCTTGGACAAAACCAAATCCGCCTGGGAACAAGATCTAAATTTAGAGCTGGAAGAGGGGATCTGGGAACGCTCTCTGGGGCGCATTTGTGCTGCCCTTAGAGCTGTATCATTGGCAGCCAGCTAAACTCCTCTCCTCCATCAAGACTCTGAAGACAGGCTTTAGTCAACAGGTTTATTGGTGAAAGATCGGTGTGAAACTGTGAACAAATAACACAATTGTGCATTAAAAGTTTGCCTACTATGGTTACATTATATTGTACTAATTTAACATTATCTCACACAATAAATATATTTTAACAATCACTAGGCAAGGACATACATTTTTAACACATCTATCAGTATTTATATATTCCACATAATTACTATTTATACTATTATTTATTACAGAGTGTAGCTATGCCATGAATTAAACCAATACACATATCTCAGTAACTTATACTAAACCATCATGAAATAACATTGTCCACTTATTCAGAAGATCGTACAAAATACAAATAAGATGACCAAATTCTTACAAATAATTATTGCAAAACTGTAGATAAAATACTGCTACACATTTACATACCAACAATGCACCATAAGGCATAGGATGTTTGCAGATCAGAGCTGGATACAAAGAAGACAACAGGAGCATGGATTCTTCTTCAAAGCATGGTTGATCTTAAATTCTTCCTGATGTTGACCCTACTTGTATAAGATGTCACCTGGAGCCTGCCTCTGTTGGACATATGTTTGGGGGTTGCACGTCTCTGACGACATTTTGGAAGAATATTTTCGATGCCTTCTCGAACATTTGTCATATAATTATTGAACCCAATCTTATGACTTCTATATTTGGAGTTCCCACAGATGATGCACCAGTTACCTCTCCTCAAGCCAATTTTATTGCATTTTCTTCTCATAGCCCCGAGACTTATCCTCTGCAATTGGAAATCTGACAAACCCCCAACATTCACAGAATGGGTCAAAGATTTTATGTCTTTTATACCTTTAGAAAAGCTCAGATTCAAATCTCGCCAAAAATGTATAAAGGCCTGGTCCCCTTTCTTAGAATTCGTCCTTATGCTGTCTTTCCATGATGTAGCTTAGCATTATTTTTGTCATGTTTACAGTGTTACTCGGATGTGTGGAAACCCTCAATTGTACTACTAACTGACAAATGTTTAGACTAATGTGTAACCCTTAACCGTCCATGTGTTATTCATCTATTTATTTATTTTATCATCATTATTGTTGTTAATATTACTAATATTATTTTCTTTATTTTTTTCTTTTTTTTCTTTATTTTTTTTTCTTCCTTGTTTACATATTATGTTTTATTTCTATTATCTTCTTTGTATGTGGGAACCGGGGAGGGTGGGATATATGTGGGTTTGTTTGTCTTAAAAAATATTGAAAAATCTTATAAATAAAGTTACAAAAAAAACAACAGTTTTTTGGTATCATGGTGTGCAACACACTGCACATGGACCAGAGAAAGCAAAGGAGAGAGTTGCTGGAGGAGATCACACAGAAAATAATAGACAAACATGTTCAAGATCATATATAAGACCATCTCCAAGTTTATATTCCTGTGACTTCAGAAGTTCAGAAGTTTGGGGCTCATAGGACTGTAGGCAACCTCCCTGGATGTGGCCACAAGAGGGAAATTGATGACAATTGATGACAAACTGAAGGGGCCAACCGATAAACGACCAAAGAACCCAGAACAACTTCTAAAGACACTCAAGCTGAACTCCAAAGTCAAGGCACATTAGTGTCAAATCACAACATCTTTAGCCATTTGAGCCAAAGTGGATGACCAAGAAGGGCTCCGCTGTTGAAAGAAAATGATAAACGGCCAGACTGGAATTCATCAAAATGCATATTGACAACACTTCTGGGAAACTGTCCAGATGAGAGTAAACTGGAGCTTTTTGGCAAATCACATCAGCTCTGTGTTCGCAGTTGGATACAAGTAGCATTAAAAAAAAAGAAGACTGTAGCTACTCTGAAACATGAAGCAGACTAATATGTTTGGAGGCTGCTTTTCTGCATCAGGTACAGGGTGTCTTGAATTAGTGCAAGGTACAATGAAATCTCAAGAGATCAAGACATGCTTGAATGAAATGTGCTGCCCGGTATCAGGAAGCCTGGTCACATTTGTATGTCATGGGTCCTCAAACAAGGATAATGACTCAAAACACACAGCTAAAAACACCCAAGAATGGCTAAGAACAAAACACCGGATGCTTCTGCAGTGGTCTTCCATCAGCCCAGATCTAAAACCTATTGAACATCTGTGGAAAAAGTTGCTCTCTGGAGAAGAAACCCTTCAAACCTGAAACAGCTCTGCGTTTGCAAACATTTGTGCTCCACAATCTTCCTTTTTGAAGAACTCAGTGACTTCATTTGTGCTACTGTGAAAGGATGTTTCCTTTGCAATAAGATGGCTCATGACATTTAATCTCTGCTGGATATTCCAGTCAACTGTAAGTGATAGTATTAGAAAGAGAAAACCCTTAGGAACAACTATGACTCAGCCATGAAGTGAAAGACCATGTCAAGTCTCAGAGCAGAATGGTGCATAAAGTTATCAATGCTCTGCTGACTCCACAGCTGAAGAGGTCTGAATCTTCGTTGGCATTAATGTAAACACAAAAACTGTTTAGTGGGTGTTTCATGGAATCAGTGCCCATGGCCAAGCAGGTGTATGCAATTCTCATATCACCAAAAGTGTGTGGAAAGTCTTCCAAGAAAAGTGAAAATGGTTACAGCTTCAAACAGGGGCCAATTAAAGTTTATCTATTTGAATACAATGTCATTTCAGTTAATTTTGGTGTAATGTCAGGTGCTTGACTACTTTTGTCATTATTGTGTATAAAAAGCAACCCTCTTATATATAATATAATATGAAATTCTTACAGACAAAACAAATGGGATGTCTTATTATCATTTTATTCTTTATTACAAACTAAAATGAGTCGTTCAGACTTTTTCAAATTGTGCTTTAAAGAAGAAAATAAAGAAGTAAGAAGTAAGTATCATTTTTTTTTAAATTTTACCAGACAGTACTGGAGAGCTTGGTCCGATAGGGATGTCAGCCTGTTATGGGAACCTCACTGTCAGGTTGAAAACCAAACTGGCTCGTTGCATACAGCCATGAAGGTGATGGGGGAAAGGGACCATCATTCCTTGCAGTTCATATGAACCAAAAGTTGTCAGACAGGCCCAGAGGATGTTAGCTGAGCCTTCCCATATCCTTTATTTGGAATATGAGCTCCTGCCCTCTGGGAGACAATACAGGGTTCCCAAGTGCAAATTGAATTGCTTTAAGAACTAAGTTGTGCCAACCTCCATCAAACTCCTGAACAACGCAAACACCTTGATAAGAATAATAATAATAATAATAAGAATAAGAATAACAACATCATTATTATTATTTTTATTTTTATTATTATTATTAATAATAATAATAATAATAATAAGAATAACAACATCATCATTATTATTATTAATAATAATAATAATAATAATAATACATCCCACAAAGATTATGATATTTTAAAAACATAAATTAAATTTCAAATATTTGACAATTTACACTAAACGTGCCCGATTGTTCAGATCCTTGCAGTACTGACGTTGCCCATATGATGGCAGCAACAACAGTGGAATAAAAAATGGATGAAACGTTAGCGCTTTCATACCAGTTTTACTTGTCTTCGTCAGTGAATGGATCCATAAACCTTATGTATATCTGATGTGGGTGCGTTCCTGGTCTAAGTTATTATACCGTACTTACTCTCTGTTGCTTAAAAGGTTGCATTTATGGGTCCTTATCCATCATACTGTATCTTGTCCTTCTTGTCACATCAACTCATTGGATGCTTTTGTAATCATATTGTTGTGTTTTTGTTTTCTTGTTGTCAGTTCCAACCTGTTTTGCTGCTGTCTAAAGACGGATGCAAAGCCAATTTGTTATTTCTGAATCCTCCTCTAACAAGCAATAACTGTCACTGCCAATGGTGAATCAACAGAATGGACAATATAACAACACAGTTGCTCTACTTGAGAAAAAAAGAAACAAAAATGTAATCTTTTTTTTCTTTCTTTTTTAATCCTGCAAAGCTTTCACTTCTTCACTGTCAGTGAGATAATTATTTCTTCATGGTGCCTTTTAAATGATCCAAGACCAGCCTTACAGGCTGTATATTATTCTTACAGTGTTCACATTACAACATTGTACATCTTTACACTTTTAAGTAAATTATCATTCATTGAGTAAATTAAAGTAAAGAGCTTTTTATCAAATTAATTATTCACTAAAACTCTTTTTGCTTATTAATATATATGATCTCCCTCTTGGAGCTCTTTGTGGTTTCTTTGCTAAGACTGAGATTGAACAAATGACTAATGAACATGAATAAATAAAAGAGATCCAAGGATGGGTTATTGCTGAGTACGATCAACCCTTGTTTGGAGTTAAGAAAGAATAGAGGGAATAATTAAGCATGTTAATCATGCTTAGTTGATTGATGAAAATCTCACTTGGAAAAATCATATTGCACTCATCTCAAACAAGATTGCAAAGAATATTGGAGTAATCAGACGTATACGGCATCTATTACCAAGAACCTCAACTGTATCTTTATCCTGCAAAAACGTTTTATCAAAATTATTACATTTTCCAATAGACTTACTAGATCCACCCCATTGTTCCAATCCCTAAGTATTCTCCCTATTTTTGCTGTAAATGTTTTTCAGATTTGTCTTTTTGTCTATCAATCCATTCACAAGCTACTTCCAACCTGTTTTCATTCTTTATTTCAGTTCAATTCCCCAATTCATAACTTCAATACTAGGTCTGCAAACAATCTCCATCCCACCCTTTTCAGGTCTACTTTTTCCCAATTTTCAATTAGGTTCAGATGTCCTCTTTATTGAAACACCTTACCACACCATATTAGAGAACGCTCGAGTACAAATAATTTCAAAAAACAAATCACAACATTTTTGCTAGCCCAACTTAGCAAAGCCTAACCATTCATTTCCAGTACTTCTCTGCACACCCCCATTAGATTCCTGTTTTTGTTTTCTTGTAATTTAGCTTATTTTCCTTAGTTGTCCTATGTTTTACATATTTCTGTAGATATTGTTTGTTTCATTATAGGAGGACCACTCGACAAGCCCTTATGGGTTTTTTTTGGTTCCTCCCACACATTTTCTGTTATATTGTATTTCGTTTTTTATTTCCTTTTTTTTTCTTCTACATACTGTTCGTCTGTACTTTTAAAACGGTTGTTTATTTTTATGTGCAAATAAATTAAACTAAACTAAACTAATCAAAACAGTTTAGTTAAATTGTCAAGATTGTATATGGAGTGTTAGGTATTGATCATGCAAACTAGTAACGACAAGGGTTGGTGTTAGGGTGGAATGTGGAAACCGAAAGGAAAAAAATAAGAGAAAAGAGAAGTTCATATTAATTTAAGCCTCGTCCATATGGACATGGGCATTTCTAAAAATAGAAAGCAGTGTCAAACTCACCTTCTTCTCATTATAAAGTATATATAACTACATAACCACTGGTTGCCACTTTCTCGAGGTGTCCAAAAAAATGATCAAGATTTGCTATATCTTATATAATGCACACAATGTGCTTTATGTACTTTACATTAGCTGGCGCGAACTTGTCGCAGTGTTAAAAAGTCCACGTCACTTCATTATTCCCAACACAAAACTTAACTACACAGTGATCGTGGAGTAATCACTATACACCGACTAGAGGGGGATTTTAGACACAATCATTCACAAAAACATGGAGGCCTCAATAGGAAGCATACATTTAATGTGCAAACTATGTATGTTTGTTTCTCAGACAGAGGAGTTCTGCATGTCTGTCATCATTTAACATTGTGATTAATGTGCCAAACACCAAACCAGGTTGTTTTCTTTCTTTTGCCCAAATAAAGTATTTTATGAAATAATCTTCAAGTATTTAACTAATTGTGCTTTTAAAAGTGGTTCGTTTTTTGTAAAGAAATGCAAAAAAGTTGTTTCTTTTTCTAAACAACAACCTATGACAGCGAGAGCGGACTATGGTTTTTGTGGTTTACAAATCAGAAAATGTTGGTTCATGTTTTTGTTGCAGGGCATTTATGTATCTGGTTGTGTGTAATCAAGCTGGAAAGAAAAATATTATATATTTTGTTCTTATTATCAGTCTCTGTCCTTGAAATGTTCTTACCCACGAATTTGTCTGTGCTGCTCTGTGGGTTGTGTTTGTGTGTTTTGCAACTATTCTTGAGCACGCTTTGACAGTTTGATATTGATTTGAATAAAAAGGCTAAGGGGGAGAGAAAATAAGGAGATCTCTGTTATATACGGATACAAAAAAAAGCTGGAAAAGCGTGGCCAAGGAGAGAGGGCAGCCTGAGCCTATTTTGCATGCACGGGGGCTTCTGTGGGAGAAGGAGTTGACAGGGCGCCGCAGTGCTGCCTCAAGCTCTCAGACAACAGCTGCTCAGAATGAGAAGACGTCCTGAGGGTGCTGCGACATGTCTCGCTCTTTCTCCATCTCTCTTTTCACCTGTCTGCCTCTTCCTCCCAGCAAATAACCACATGGTAGACACATGTGCAACCACTGCCTTTGCTGGAGCATCCCTCTCTCTCTCACACACACACACAAACACGCACGCACGCACGCACGCACGCACGCACGCACGCACGCACGCACGCACGCACGCACGCACGCACGCACGCAGGCATGCACACACACACACACACACACACACACACACAGGGGTTGTGAAGCTCATAATTGGAAAGCTGCCTGTGCTCGAACAAACACTTAAAATAAACCCGGTATGTCTGATATTTGATGGGATCTGTGATATGTTCTGCTTTCTTCGAAAGGTACTTATGAGGATTAATTATCAGCTGTTTAATGGAAATGAAACACTCAGACAGATATTTAAGTTGACAAGCTTGTGTATGAGCATCAAAAACGCATTTGAATCTTATTTGCATTTGTCAGATATTTTGATCATTTCTCTCTTGAAAAGAAACCCATTTTCTCCTAGTTTACACCCTGCGGTTGTAACAGTGATTTGTGACAGTGACTTACTTTATATCATATAATGAAGAAGACATTCCTGGCTATTTAGATTCTTTTTTCTTTTGCAAGCAAAACAAAGTCCAAATTCATGGTAAAGTATTAGTGAGTGCTTCTTTCATTTAGAAATAAATAAATTCAAGTTAAACCAAATGAATGCATAATAATGTATATTATGGATTTAAATAATTTTATGGAAAAAAATGTTTTGCGCTCTACTGAGACATATGTATTGTAGGAGCTGCATTTAAGTTTATTTACTATTTTTGTTGTTTATTAACAAAATATGAATTGTGCGCCTTCCTTCCTCCTCAGGTGGGGAGGAAGGCGCTAGTCTTTAAGTTGGTGGTGTGACGTATGACGGGAAAGGAAGGGACAGCAGCGAAACCGTCATTGACCGCAGCTTCAGGATACATTTATTACTGTAATAAACATTCGCTTTTGTATCTGAGGCCTGTCAAGAAAAGTGGGAAAAGTAAAGCTTTTACTCCTTTATAATGTTAAAATTTGTTCTCTCAAAACCTACAAGTTGTTCTGGTATATCAAGCAGGGGCGTCAATTGGGTATGGCAAGGTATGGCAGCCGCCAAACCTTGGCTTCAAGGGAAAATGTAAATGTTTGTTTTTTTAATACATTTATGGAATTACTCTGTGTCTATTTGTATTGATTATTCTATTACTAAATACATATAGAATAACTACAAATGCAAATCAGAACAACATGATCGATTTCACTAGTTATTATACACTGCAAAAACTGAAAATCTTAACAAGAATATTTGTCTTATTTCTAGTTAAAATGTCTAATTTTTAGTAAAAAAAAAAATCTCATTACATTTAAGACAAGACTCAAAAACAACCATTTTCACCTGTTTCAAGTAGATTTTCCCTTAAAATAAGTGGAAAAATCTGCCAGTGGAACATGACTTTTTTTGCTTGTAATGAGAAGATAAACTTTACTTGAAACAGGTGAACATGGTCAAATTTTAGTTTTAGTTCAAATTTTAAATTTTAGTTCAAGTTATTTTTCTGGTGATGACTCTTGTTTTAAGTGTAATGAGATTTTTTGACTAAAAATTAGACATTTTAACTAGAAATAAGACAAATATTCCTGGTAAGATTTTGAGTTTTTGCAGTGAGCGAGACTGCATTTGAAAAAAATTCCAATTTTCTTGACCACACAGATAAGCTACATAACAAACTTCTGTGATGAGTATTTGCTGGACGTGTTGATTGATAGTCTAGTTAAGTTCTGTGACTCGTAACCTTGCCATACCTTAGCTTCGACTAAATTGATGCCACTGATATCAAGCGATGATGTTTCAGTTGTATTTTCTCCCATTTTTCTCGGAAACAAATCTTAACATGTATCTAATGCAACCGCATGGAGCCATAGTCACAATTTCTTTCCCACATGTTCTCCTTTAGGGACAGGCCACGACTGCAGGCAGGCCACTTCAGTACTCTCCTCACCCACACGCCACACCTTCGTGTCAAATTAGATATTAGCATTGTCTTGTTAAAAAGCTATCTGCATTTGCTTTAAAAATGACAGAACACACTCAACATTGGCTTTATTAGGTACAGGGCATACCTTATAAATTGGCCGCTGATTGCATACTGTGTGACTAACCTGAGAGAACAGAGTAAAAGTTTTCAGTGGCATTTATGAGTCCAGCTCTTTATTGCAGTGCTTAACAAAAGTTTCCCAGAGAATTCCCTTGCTGACTTGATTGTATCAGCTATTGATGAATGATGGTTGTTGATGCAGTGCCTAGTGAGGGCTAGTCAAAGGCTTACTCCCTCACATGCTGAAATTCGTAGAAATTATCTTGTTTAAAAAGCTCAGATGGAAAATATGTAATTACCCCCTAGTCTTTCTTGGAGGAACATTGTTTTTATACATTTAAATTATTTCTCCCTTCCTTGTTGTACTTGTTGAATATCCTACACCTATCCTTGCAAAGACTTTCATGGTTTGGAAAAGCATCCTGACAGAAAGAAATTTCATAGGTGAAAGAGTTTAAAGACAGGTGAGTATTAAGTTAATCAATAAAAGTGTCCAAGCATATGATTCAAGTCTGCATGAAATATATAAATATGGTATAAATATAAAAATAGGTTTAATAAAATAAAATAAAATAAAATAATGAAAGAAAGACTTGGAAATTCTGAACAGGAAATGTCAAATGTTCCTTCCAAGGAGCCATAAACAGCCTTTCCCTAAACTACGAAATGTGGATAAAGTGTCATCTCTCTCAGGCCAGATGGAGGAAGTGGTCCTCAGTGTGTCTGCTCTGCCTTCCCAGTTGGTCATGGATGAGGACACCCCCAAACAGAACCTGGCATTTAAATTAGTTGCCTGAACCTTTGCGTGTGTGTGTGTGTGTGTGTGTGTGTGTGTGTGTGTGTGTGTGTGTGTGTGTGTGTGTGTGTGTGTGTGTGTGTGTGTGTGTGTGTGTGTGTGTGTGTGTGTGTGTGTGTGTGTGTGTGCCCCTCACAATGCAAAGGAGCTATGGTTCAGTGGCAATCATTTTGCAGAATCACAGAAATCTTTTTAACACACAAGAGGAGCAGCCACCCAGTGGAGAAAACTCATTACTGTGGATTGTAGCTGCAATCTCTTTTTTATCATTATTTAACGTCTGTGAGGTGAGCATTTGAATGAAGAAAGACTGTTAAATTGAGTTTTCCATTGTAGCTTAGCTACCATGTCACCTCCTCATTCTCACACAAAGCCTGTCACCAGGATGCCCCCAACAGATCATGAAGCTTGCAATCCTGTTTTACTTTTACACTCATTTTACAGTACTTCACCTGAATCCCTCAGCTCGTTGCAGCTAATCCTCGACTAAAATAAACAAAGTTATGCTTCCAGCAGCCCATTCAGTTTCATACTCCACTGAACACCAAGGCCCAGATTTATTCTGGTTTCACGCTTGGTACAAGCTATGTCTTGGCTTGAAAACAAACAAACAAAACATACATACATATTGACTAATGAGGTACAGTGGTAACTTAAGGCCTGAAAGGTGTGGACCTACATTTTTGCCCCTGGCAAAGATACGAAAAGTTTCGACTGATGATAGAAAACAAGTTCTGCATGCAACTGGAGCATCACTCACATCTCCGTCGGATGACAGGATCCCTTTTAGGGTGAAAACATCCATCCACCCATCCATTAGGTCTAACCTAGTCACTAAAGACTAGTCAGGGGATCTGCTGGAGCCTGTTCCAGCTTTCTTCAGGTAAAAGGGACAGCTATATCCTGCACAGGTCACCAGTCCATTCCAAAGTAATGCCCGGGCAAACAACTATACACACTTCGGTGAAAACAAACAATAAAGCTATTTGGGACAAGTTTGAATGGTTGTAGCGCCACCTGTTCGCATCAGGAATTGTCATGTCTTCTACTATGCATCCGTGCTCCAAGCGATATGGGCTGATGCATCTCAAACCTAGTCATACAGTAAGATAAGACATTAACGATGACTGACAGTGAAAACTGTAACTTTTTATCAAAGGGCGTCGCCGTGAGAGGGAAGCAAAGTTTGGTGTCTCGCCATGAACATAAAAGTTGTTCTAACTTGCACATACTTTGGCCGCGTTCAGACTGCCAGCCAATATCCGATTTTTAGCCCATCCAGATTGAAACTGGATGACTCTTTTGAAGTCTGAACAGTCCCAAACCGCATGAGATCCGATTTTTGCAAACCAGATCGAAACCACCTCCGGGAGGTAGTTTCATATCGCATTTGGGCAGACGCGTCTCAGTCTGAACAGCTCCAAACACTCAGATCGGTTTTGACTGTCCGTGACATCACTCTACGCGACACAAGACCAGACCCATGCGCCAAACCACCCGCCCATTCCGAGTTGTGGAGCTACGTTACAGGTATGGAGCAGTCGGAAGATGCCGAAAACAGCAGTCTACCAGACAGTGCCAGGGCTACTATGCTGATGTGAGCTGGCTCCATCTTGTTATTGTTTTTGTTGTCGCAATTACATGACGTCACACAATACACGCGCTGGGTGACGCCTCCGCTCCGACGTCGTTGCTACGGCAACCCGTCAGATCAGTCAATGATGTGGCCAAGTCTGAACAGAGCCAGATGCGATTTGGACACTTGCTAAAGACAGTGTGTACAGTCAGTCCTGAAAATCGGATATGAGAAGGAATCAGATATGAATCAGATTTGCCTGCAGTCTGAACGCGGCCTTAGTCCAATCTGACCCAAAATCTGTGCATTTAATCAGGCAGGTTCATTCTGAACAATTGGATATGACAATCTTGGATGAACTACATAGCGCAACCTTTTGGTCAGGTATACATTTTTCATCACATTATGTGCTGTATTTTCTGTTTCGTTTGTCCAATCACAATGAAATCTGCACATATCATTGTCATAAAGGTCCTTATTGACTGTGTCGTGTATCATGGTCATAACTTGAACGTAGCCGCCATCCTACGCCATTGAATGGAAACTTTGGATTTCTGGTACCTACATATTAAAAGAATCATTAAAAATCACTGGTTTGATCTAGGACAGTGAAATTGCAGGATCAGATGCCTTTCGACAGGACAAAAAACATACACTGTAACACATGGTGTCTGGAGAAATCTGTCACTGTTTTTTTTCAAAATATGAACTCATATCCAAATAAATCATAACTTTGCCATGCCTTGTCTTTTTTTTTGTTTTACTTGTCTGCACACATATTAATGGTTAATACCATGCTGGTAAGAACCTAAGGCATATATGTGCATTGTCAATATATTTATCTCAATAATATATATAAATATATATTTTAGTTAGTAATATATATTATAGTTTTTTTTTTGAGAAGGGGGGGGGGGGCATCCGCTGCTAATCCAGGATGCGAGAACACACATGGAGGCACGCGTCGAGCACTGGAAATCTGCAAAAAAAAGCAAAAAAAACCAGAACAGATACGAAACTGGCACGGAACCGGCCAAAACACGAGCAGCAACCGTCCCAAGTCTTGAGATCCAATCACAATCTGAGCTAAGCTACTGCGATTAACTAACCCCGAAAACTACAGAGCCAGCATGCAGGTGAACGAGCCGGTGTATATGTCTATATGTGTGTGTGTGTGTGTATATGTCTGTGTGGCTACTAAGTGTGTGTATTTATATGTCTGTGTGTGTGTGTGTGTGTGTGTGTGTGTGTGTGTGTGTAATAGTCCTATCAAAGCTCCACCTGAAGTGAATCTATAGTGGAGGAGGGGGGGCGCAACCCCGCCACCAGCGAGACCAGCCGACGAGGAAGAACCCGGAACCCAGGCAACCAGCAACCCCACAGAGGGCGAGAAGAGGGCGGGAGGAAACCCACCGCCAGTTAGGCCCGTCCCCCGCCCCCCAGCGGAAGCCGAGGGGACTCGCTGGCAGGGCCCCCATGACTACGGGAAGAGGCAGCCAGGGAACCCACGGCTGCGGACCAGGACCCAGGCGAACCACCACCACCTGGCCCGGGCTGGACATGCAGCCAGGAAGCCCTCACCCCCCAGGCCAACGAACCCCACCCGGCAAGAGGCCAGCCTGCCCGGAGAGACAGCTGACGCGGGCAAGCGCACCCGCCCCCACAAAAGCGGCCCTCCAGGACTAAAGGAGCACCCCGCCGCATGGGCAGCTGGGGGGACTGGAGACGGGCCTGGAGAGAGGGAACCCCCCAAAAGGGCGACACCCGCGCAGGCCCGACAACGGAGGGCCCCAGACCCAGGCACCCCATTCATCCATCCATTCACCCATCCGAGTCAGATGACACCACCAACGACTCTGTACGTCATACCATTCAAAGGTTATGGCAGAAAATAGGATCTATGAAATATCGACCAATCAGAAAAAGGGGCGGGGCTAATTCATGCGAATGAAGGTCAAATACTCAAAACCGTGGGTGATGTCATCACCCACGACTCTCTATGTCAAACCATTCAAAAGTTATAGTAGAAAATATGGACTATCAAATATTGACCAATCAGAAGAAGCGGCGGGGCTAATTTGCAACAATTATGTTCAAGGACTCAAAACCGAGTCAGATGACACCACCAACGACTCTTTATGTCAAACCATTCAAAAGTTATGGCAGAAAATAGGAACTATCACATATCGACCAATCAGAAGAAGGGGCGGGGCTAATTCATGCCAATGAAGGTCAAGTACTCAATACCGAGTCAGATGACACCACCCACAACTCTCTATGTCAAACCATTCAAATGTTATGCCAGAAAATAGGGACTATCAAATATTGACCAATCAGAAGAAGGGGCGCAGGTAATTCAGGCCAATGAAGGTCAAGTACTCAATACCGAGTCCGATGACTCCACCCACGACTCTTCATTTCAAACCATTCAAAAGTTATGCCAGAAAATAGGTACTATCAAATATTGACCAATCAGAAGAAGGGGCGGGGCTAATTCATGCCAATGAAGGTCAAGTATTCAATACCGAGTCCGATGACACCATCCATATGTCTTTATCACAACCTGTTCAAAAGTTATGGCAGAGAATAGGGACTATCAAATATTGACCAATCAGAAGAAAGGGCGGGGCTAATTCATGCCAATGAAGGTCAAGTACTCAATGCCGGTCCGATGACACCACCGACATGTCTTTATCACAACCCGTTCAAAAGTTATGGCAGAGAAAGGTTTTCTAGGTGGCGCTGTTGAGCCATTAGGCCACGCTCATTAATGCAAACCATGAAATATCAAATTCATCGCCAGGCCTGGCTTGCGTACAAAATTTGGTGACTTTTCAAAAGTTATGGTAGAGAATAGGGACTATCACATATTGACCAATCAGAAGAAGGGGCGGGGCTAATTCATGCCAATAAAGGTCAAGTACTCAATACCGAGTCCGATGACACCACCCACGAGTCTTTATGTCAAACCATTTAAAAGTTATAGCAGAGAAAAGTTTTCTAGGGGGCGCTGTTGAACCATTTTGCCACGCCCATTAATGCAAACCATTAAATATCAAATTTTTTGCAGGCCTCGCTTAAGTGCAAAATTTGGTGACTTTTGGGGCACGTTTAGGGGGGCAAAAAGGCCCTCCTTTCGTCAGAAAAAAGAAAGAAAGAAAGAAAGAAAGAAAGAAAGAAAGAAAGAAAGAAAGAAAGAAAGAAAGAAAGAAAGAAAGAAAGAAAGAAAGAAAGAAAGAAAGAAAGAAAGAAAGAAAGAAAGAAAGAAAGAAAGAAAGAAAGAAGCCTAACCCTAACCCTAACCCTATTCCTACAGATACAATAGGGCCTTCACACTGTAAGTGCTGGGGCCCTAATAAAGAATAAAGAAAGAATTCCTACAGATACAATAGGGCCTTCGCACTGTAAGTGCTCGGGCCCTAATAAATTATTAAATTTTGTTGTCCTGTCGATGGAGGCCCAAATCCTCCATGGCAGGAACCTTTCATACCGTATTCTCACCGACAAGGACGCACATTCACGCACCGTTTCCCCCTCCAGCTCCAGCTGGGGTCCAGCACCGCTAGAAGGCACCCCAGGCTGCGCGGCGAGCCCCGCCTGGCCCGGGCACCGCGACCCGCCCGTCCCAGGCCGACGAGGGAACGCGGGTGATGTGGGCCCCTCTCCCGCCCCTGGTGTTGAGTGCATGTGGCTAATGCAATAAAAACAGGGAGGGGGAGGTCAGGGTATCATATTGATAATGACCCCCCCCCTCCAGGACGCTAAGTATTCTTTTAAATATATTTATTAAATGTTGAGTGTGCGGTGTCTACGGTGTTATTAAAACCGTGGGGCGGGGAGTACCGGGCCACGCGGGACAGTGTCACCCATGCCCCAGGCCCCCCGCCCCCTCAAACCTATGTGCGTGTGAATCGTGTAGGGGGGGGCAGGTGGGGGAAAGGAGGACGAAGCCAGGAGGCAGGGCCAACAGAGCCGGCCCTGGAAGGCACCCACGCTCCCCCACCGGCCATCCAGGTCGACGGGGGCCGGCCCGCCGAGCCGGGGCAGGGCCCCACTGCACCTCCATGAGCGCCCCCGGCACTGCCGGAGCCCCCAGGCGGAGGGGGAAATGGCCCAACATCCCTCCATTCATACTGACGACATAAGACATAGACACCTGAGAATGACTCCACCCCCACCACCGCGCCTGCCTGCGCTCCCGCCCGCGCACCTGCCCGTGCCCCCCCCCCCGGCCCAGGGGGGGGGGCACAGGGTATATTTTTTACATTTGTATGATACATCCTTGAGTTTTAACAAATACATTTGTTAGAAATCTCAAAAATGAAGCAGGACTCTGGTAACGTCTTTTTAAAACAAAGAGTCTCGCCCCGTCTGCAAAGGAAATCCGAGACACGTGAGACCACTGTCTCAAAAACCTTTTGCTCGTGTGTGAGTGACTGTCGCCTCAGCCAATAAGAGAAACACTGACTCACAGCCTGCCGTCTTTATTAGCCAATTAGAACTGTTCCCAGAACTGCAGGACTTGGGTGCATAATGGTTGTGGATGTGACTTCAAATCCTACAATGCTTTGCAGCATCAAGAGGACCCAGAATCTCCTCCCCACCGTTTGGATATCACAATTCCTCATCAACACTGTGGATCACCTAAAAACGTTAAGCCCCATCCGTTCTGACAATATGGACATATCAGAATTGAGATATTTCATTGTTTTTAGGTAGGCATTTAGTTAGGCAAACTAGGTTATTATAAAACAACAACAAAAAAAAAAAATTAAACAAGAAAACCTGAGAAGCGTAATGTCTCTACAATATGAGATGTAAAAAAAATCCAGACGTTATCTGCAGCAGATGTGGGAATACAAATGACCGGCCTATAGAAATTTGCACTGGATGTTGTCAATGTAATCATTTATAAACTTGTGGTCGAACTGAATTGGATCTACGAATACTATGACCATCTGAATAGCATCTTGGAAGAACGTGTTAATTGGCTGCTGCGCTTACAAAAAAAAAAGCCGTGTTCTGGTCAACCCTCTGTCTTTTTGACACAGAGGTGCTCAAAGTATTGTGTGAAGTTTTATCAGCAGTATAAGTGAAGGTAAAAGGTCCTGGCAAACAAAACTGTCTCTGTCATTTGTAGGAACTGTTGAATTAAGTCTTTTCGGAGGTATTTAAATTATTTTCAGTGTAAACAGCTGGCATTTTAAGCTGGCACTCGTTAGTTACCGGAAGTACCTTCAAAATAAGAAGGCCGTACCAGTTCCCGCACCGGAAGTGTATGTTAGCACTGATGGTGGCTTGACATGTTATGGATTTCTGTGAATGGTTTCTCCTTTTTACTTGTGTGATGAGTAATATGTAAATATTGTAATCTTTAATTACCAACTTCATTTAATTAATGTTTTTCATTTAAAGGGGACCAATTATGAAAAACATGTTTTTTCTTGTTTTAACATACAGTATAAAGTGGTCTCCCCTCACCCTGCCAACACAGGGAAGATGAAATCCCATGAATTTCTGCAGGGTCTGTATCCCCCGCCCGGCTGAATCTTCCAGTGTCATGTGACTTCTACGAGCCGTTCAGAATCTGCTCCCGTCGTGAGTCACGGTCGGCCTCCGCTGCTGAAACCATGCCCACAACCAGCTCCGCCGGCTGGAGCTCCGCCATTGTTCAGAAGCGGTGACTGTTTCCACCGGTTTCCACAGCAAGGGACAGTTAAAATGAGGTTTTGCATCGACATTTACCCTCATAAAAGGATCAGTTCCAACAGTACGGACCCGGCAACTCCACACGAGTCAGCGGTAAGTGACGTTATTTTTTTAATGATATTTATATTTGTCTACAAGTATGATCTTTGCATGGGCTAAGTATTTAGCTCAGCTCCGGAGCACCGGAGGCCACACACCCTCATCGGACCGGACCGGTGAGGGGCCCCGGTGGCTCTTTTAGTACCGTAATACATTTTTCTTCTGTTCATGGTTTCAGATCTCCCAAGCAATGCACCTGAAGCTGTTCAACGACACCTTCAGAAGAAATGCACGGCCCTTCCTTGAACCAGCAATAGTGCATACATGTTATTTATATACAACTTGTGTTCTTATTTTTTAGCAATAAAGTTGCCATTTGTGAAAATTCAGTGTTGTGATTTCTTGTAACATATGAAATGATGAAGAATCTGAGTAAATAACTGTGGTGTAACTGTTTAGAATTCCTGTGTGAAGACGAGGTGACTAAAGGCTGATTTATGGTTCTGCGTTACACCAACGAAGAGCCTACGGCGTAGGGTACGCATTGATTTAACGCAGAACTGTAAATCAGGCATTAAGATCCGTTTACAGCGTGTAACTGAATGAGAGCGTCCGATGTCACGCAGCTCGACGCGATAGTCGAGCTGTCCACACTGAAACCGTTAAACTCGCGGCCAGTTAGGACAGTCCAATACAAAAAAAATAAAGCAATGGAATTTATTTTGTCGCAGAAGCTTCTCGCATGGGAGACGCTTTGTGTATGCAGCCGGCTCTTCTGCCCGGAGAGGCTTTGTTCCCTCCCCTCCTACGTGTCATTCAAGCAGCCAATCAGCACAGAGCCTCATTATCATAGTCTCCCCGCCCCTTAGGATCACTCACAGAAAAGAGGTTAGAAGCGGTAAAACTAGAGACATGGCCCACAGGCTGAATTTCTGATTTATGTAGAAAAAACAGGTTTTAGATTGTTTTTAAGACATTCAAAGCCTGTTTAAAATATACATTAAATGTCATAATAGGTCCCCTTTAACCTCAGTAGTATGTGATATTATTTCAATAGGAAACTGCACACCAACTCAGCAGCGGTTGGTGTGGTTTTCTCTAGGGTAGGACTATACCAAACTACAAAATAGATATATAACAAAAAGCAGTAAAATCATGTTCTAAGGTATCATATGTTGTTAACTTTCTTTCATCTGATTGTGCACTAAAAAAGAAACTATTGTCAGTAACAAGTGCTTGCAATCTGGAGCAGGTGATAAAACAACCAACCAGAGTAGTCACTAACAGCAATGGTGTAACATCATCCACATTAAAGCGGCACTATGTAACTTTTCTACCTTAATATCATATTTCCAGAGTCATTGTGATGGTACATCAGTCGAGACAAAAATGGGCGGGGCGTGGAGCGCAGCTCCGCGGAAGCTGGTAACCCGTTGCTGCGTTGTGGCTGCAGCAGCTCCACACAACAGATGTGGGGAAAAGATCGCTAATGGTTTAACTTTTGACCGCTTTCCTGCTTGGAGGCAGAACCACGGAGGCCAAGTATCTGATATAACAGAGTAAAAGAGTGAAAGAGTCGTCGGCTCGCTTGGATCGCGGCTGTAACGACCAAACATAACGTTCCTCAGTAAACAAACTAACACGCACACTGACCGGGTCAGATCAAAACACGGGTTTTATTCCCCACTTCTCCAGCTAAACGCAGTTGCTGGCCAGCTCTCTGCGGTGCGATTAACCCCAATCTTCAGATAAAACTAGTTTGTTGAGGAAAAAATATGAACTCTTATTTGTAGCTGCAGAGGAAAAAAATAATCTCACGAGGAAAACAAAAATATTGCTCATGCCTCGGAGCCTCTTCAGCATAATATAGCAGTAAAAAAAAAAGAAAAGAGAAGTAAGAGGGATACAAAACATGTACTGTATGTTGTACTATTATACTAATTTATTGAAACAGATGGCGAGTCAAACATTTACCAAAGCAGCTGCCAAACACTCCTAAACAAGGTAGCCGGAGACGTGGGTTCTGCAAAACTGCGGCAGTAAATCCTTTCTAAAGAGTGCAGCTCCGACGAGGAGCTCCATTCTTTAGTAGGGATTTCATATGGATCCAAACCGTTAATAATCATTATTTTCTCCATATACTGCTCCCTGGCTTCCTTGTTTAAGGTATTCTGGTAAATTCCAGTTCCTTTCCAGCAGTTTCACATCTTTTTTTTGCGTTCCGTCTGTTCACTTGGTGAAACAGAAAAGTCTGTCCCGTCTTCATTCGCTATCAAAACAAATGCACGCGACGGGACAGGATCTTTCCGGCAGTACGCGCTGGTGCTCATGGGAAACGTAGTGTTCTTTCTGGTAAAGCACTACCGCTTTAGTCCAAAAGATGCCGCCAAACTCAACAAAAGCTGAAAGTTACGTTGTGCTGCTTTAATAGATCACATCTATACTAACGCTGGAGAACAATGTTCAAAAGCAGTATCTGCACCGATAGGCTTTAGTGACCATAATGTCATAGCAATCTGCAGGAAAGCCAAAGTACCAAAGGCCGGACCAAAAATAGTATTCAAAAGATCATTCAAACTATTTTGTTGTGATTCATATGTGGAGGATGTTAAAAATATAAGCTGGTCTAATGTCTTTAAAGAGAAGGATCCAAACTGTGCTCTTGAGGTTTTTATGAAATTAATAACTCCAATAATGGATAAACACACACCTCTTAAGAAGGTAACTGTAAGAACTGTTAATGCACCATGGATCGACAAGGAGATAAAGAAATGTATGGCTGACAGAGACAGAATAAAGAAGGCAGCAATAAAATCTGGTGATCTCTCGGAGTGGCAGTTGTACTGTAAAATAATAAACGAGGTGACTAAATTGAATACGAAAAAAAAGAGATTATATTATGCAGCAAGAATAAACAGTATAAAGCATGATGGTAAAAAGCTATGGGGAACCTTGAACAACATTATGGGCAGAAGCAATACCCCAACACCATCCTATATAGAGTCGGAAGGGGCACTCATAACCAAACCACTAGAAATAGCAAATTACTTTAATGATTATTTTATAAGTAAAGTTGAAAAACTGAGGCAGGAGATGCCAAAATCTAATTGTGATGCTTCCTATGCACACATTAGAGAGAGACAAAATAATGAAGAACAAAAAATGTACGTTTGAACTATGTAAAGTTAATATTGCAGAGGTGGAAAAATTATTGTTGTCCATCAATAATGACAAGCCATCTGGTAGTGACAATATAGACGGAAAACTTTTAAAGAATGTAGCTGCTCAAATTGCTGCTCCAGTATGTCACATTTTTAACTTAAGCTTTGAATGTAATATCTGCCCGCTGATATGGAAAGAAGCTAGGGTGATACCACTCCCAAAGAACACCAAGAATGCCTTCACTGGCTCTAATAGCCGACCAATAAGTTTGACACCAGCTCTTAATAAAATCCTAGAAAAAATTGTTTTCAACCAAATACAAGATTATTTTACTGTGAATAATTTGATAAGTGAATACCAGCATGCTTATAGAGAGGGCCACTCAACAGCCACAGCACTTACTCAAATGACAGAAAATTGTTTGAGAGATGGACAGGAAAAATATGGTGGGAGCAGTACTATTGGACTACAGTGCAGCCTTTGATGTAATTGATCACAGACTGCTAATTAATAAACCCACTCCAACAACTACTGCATGGATGGAGAGTTATCTACACAATAGAACCCAAAGAGTATTTTTTAATGGCAGCTTCTCAGAGACTAGAAATGTTGAGTCTGGAATTCCACAAGGAAGTTCATTAGGTCCTTTACTCTACTCTATATTTACTAATGACTTTCCTCTGGTGCTGGAAAAAGCAAAAGTGTCTATGTTTTCTGATGACACGATATGCACATGCACCCACAGTAAGAGAAATCAGTGAAATCCTAAATAAAGAACTGATTGCAGTAGTAAGATGGGTAACTAGTAACAGACTCGCTTTAAATATACAAAAAACAAAAAGCATTATCTTTGGCACAAATTATTCACTGAGTGTTAAACCCCAGTTAAATTTTATGTTAAAGAATGTAAATGTTGAGCAGGTCAAAGAAACAAAGCTCGTGGGTGTCATCTTGGCAAACAATCCGTCATGGACAAGACATACAGATGCAGTGGTTGCTAAGATGGGGAAGAACATATCAATCATAAGAAGATGCTCAGTGTATTTAACACCACAACTGACCAAAAAGGTAATTGAGACACTTGTCTTGTCAACCCTTGACTACTGCTCAGTGATATGGTCTGGTGCAAATATGAGGGACCTGGGAAAGCTGCAGCTGGCTCAAAATAGAGCAGCTCGGCTTGCTCTCAAATGTACATCAAGGTCTAATGTTAATGAGATGCATGTCAAGCTCTCCTGGACAAAACATCCCATCTGTCTATATAATCAACTTACATTATGTTCTGACACACATACTTATAAAACCAAACATACCAAAAGAGGTTGTTACCAACTGCCTAAAGCAAAAAAGGACACTATGCAAAGTACTGTGTTGTATCGAGCCATGTCATCATGGAATGCACTGCCAGAAACCATCACCAAAGAAAAAACAAAACTCGCTTTCAAGAGGCTACTGAAATGTTCTCTCACAGCCCATAGGTAGAAGGCACACGACGAGGTCACGGGCAGAAACACATACACATACACACTCACAGATGATGATGATTAAGATTGTTGTTACTGTTTTATTTTGTTTTATTCCTTAAGTTGATGTATGAGATAATTATTTCTGTTTCATTCTATTTATTTATTATTATTATTGGGTACTATTTTTTTTCTTGTTGTTTCTGTTTTTTTGTTTTGTAATTTTACTTAATTGTTATCATGGTTTTAATTATTGCTGCAATGGTTGCTGTCATCATTAGTGTAAGCTTTTCCTTATCATTATAATTTGTATTTTAGTTGAACTTTTTCATCACTCTATGTGAACTTACGGGTGGAACCCAGGAAGATTAGTAGCTGTTGTGCAGCTGCTAATGGGGATCCAATTAAATAAACAAATAAACAAACAAATATAAGTGCATTTGAATAAATGCTATTAATAGAAACATTTTTAATGACATGCAGCGTTTTAATTTTTGAAACTTCCTCATCTCAAATGGTGTTGTGACTTCATTGAATTTAATTTTAATTGCCGACCAGATACTGAACGTGGAGCGGACTAACCCGGACTCCTTAGTTACTGTCCTCGGTGACTTTAACAAAGGTAACCTCAGCCACGAACTCCCTAAATACAGACAGCTAATTAAATGCCCGACCAGAGAGGGAAAAATCCTGGATCACTGTTACTCTACAGTGAGCAGAGCCTATCATGCCGTCCCCCGAGCTGCGCTGGGACACTCAGACCACCTCATGGTCCACCTGATTCCAGCATATAAGCAGAAATTAAAGCTCTGCAAACCTGCTGTGAGGACTTCAAAGCAGTGGACCAGGAAAGCTACGGAGGATCTTCAGGCATGTTTGGACTGTACTGACTGGGATGTTTTCAGGACTTCTTCCAGCAGCCTGGACGAGCTCACAGAGGCTGTTACATCTTACATCAGCTTCTGTGAGGACAGTTGTATTCCAACACGAACCAGGGTTGTTTATAACAATGACAAACCCTGGTTTTCTTCTAAGCTCAGAAGGTTGCGGCTGCAGAAGGAAGAAGCGTTCAGGAGTGGCGACAAGGACAGGCTCAAAAAGGCAAAGTACACGTTTAGCAAGGAGGTGAGAGCAGCTAAACGACTGTACTCTGAGAAACTACGCCAACAGTTCTCAGATAATGATGCCAGCTCAGTCTGGAAAGGACTGAGACAGATAACAAACTACAAACCCAGAGCCCCCCCCTCCATCAACGGCCGACGCCTAGCCAACAACCTGAATGAGTTCTACTGTCGCTTTGAAAGACAAAGGGACAGTCCTGATACCATCCCCCCAGACTACATTCACATTCCCCAGTTCCATTCCTCCAACAGCCCCCCTCCCTCCCCAGCAGGAGCTGGAGCGTCTTCACCACTTCACACCCCAGAGGCCCCATCCTCCACCCCCCACACCACTGCGACGCCCCTCTCTATCCTGGAGAAGGACGTTAAATATTCAAAAAACTGAACCCCCGCAAAGCGGCAGGACCGGACTTTGTCTCCCCATCCACCCTGAAGCACTGTGCCGATCAGCTGTCTCCGGTGTTCACAGACATCTTTAACACCTCCCTGGAGACATGCCACGTGCCAGCCTGCTTCAAAACCTCCACCATCATACCTGTCCCCAAAAAACCAAGGACCACAGGACTTAACGACTACAGACCCGTCGCCCTGACCTCTGTGGTCATGAAGTCTTTTGAGCGCCTTGTGCTGCCACACCTCAAAAACATCACCGACCCACTACTGGATCCCCTGCAGTTCGCCTACAGAGCAAACAGGTCTGTAGACGATGCTGTAAACATGGCCCTGCACTTCATCCTCCAGCACCTGGACTCTACAGGAACCTACGCCAGGATCCTGTTCGTGGACTTCAGCTCTGCCTTTAATACGATCATCCCATCTCTGCTCCAGGACAAGCTCTCCCAGCTGAACGTGCCTGACTCCACCTGCAGGTGGATCACTGACTTCCTGTCTGACAGGAAGCAGTGGGTGAAGCTGGGGAAACATGTCTCTGACCCTCGGACCATCAGCACCGGATCCCCTCAAGGCTGCGTTCTCTCTCCTCTACTCTTCTCCCTGTACACCAACAGCTGCACCTCCAGTCATCAGTCTGTCAAGCTCCTGAAGTTTGCGGACGACACCACCCTCATTGGACTAATCTCTGATGGGGATGAGTCCGCCTACAGGTGGGAGGTCGACCAGCTGGTGACCTGGTGCGGTCAGAACAATCTAGAGCTCAACGCTCTAAAGACAGTGGAGATGATAGTGGACTACAGGAGGAACGCAGCCCCACCGGCCCCCCTCACCCTGTGTGACTCCCCAGCAGACACTGTGGAGTCCCACCGCTTCCTGGGGACCATCATATCCCAGGACCTCAAGTGGGAGCTGAACATCACCTCCCTCACCAAAAAAGCCCAGCAGAGGATGTACTTCCTGTGGCAGCTGAAGAAATTCAACCTGCCAAAGACAATGATGGTGCAGTTTTACACGGCCATCATTGAGTCCATCCTCACCTCCTCCATCACCATCTGGTACGCTGCTGCCACTGTGAAGGACAGAAGCAGGCTGCAGCGTATCATCCGCTCTGCAGAGAAGGTGATTGGCTGCAATCTCCCATCTCTCCAGGACCTGCACGCCTCCAGGACCCTGAAGCGTGCAGGAAAGATTGCAGCAGATCCCTCCCACCCTGGACACAAACTGTTCCAGACTCTTCCCTCTGGCAGGAGGCTGCGGTCCATCAGGACCAAAACCTCACGCCACAAGAACAGTTTTTTCCCGTCTGCAGCCTTCCTCATCAACAAGGCCCCACCCCCCCCCCCCCCCCCCCCCCCCGACTACCACGGACTGCCCCCCCATCCCACTCTACGTTACATTAACGTAAAAACTCCACTCCCGTAACTTTTGCACAGACTCATATCCGGCACTTTACAAACCTCATTGTACATTCTGTCTATACCTTCTACCTATCCTAAGTTTCTAAGTCATTTTTGTACAGACTCACCCGGCACTTTAAAACCTCATTTTGTACATTTCCGGTCTACATTTTATTTCACTGTTTATACTTGTTATTATTGTTTATACATGTCATTTTATTTTATCTCTTATATATTTGTTTTTTATATTTGTATTGTGTTGCACCAATCCCCATAACAATTTCCTCGTGTGAAAACTTGGCAATAAACCCTTTTCTGATTCTGATTCTGATTCTGATTCTGATTCTGATTTCTTGTTCTGTATTTTGTTTTTTCCTCGGTTGTCCGTCTCAAACTCAAATTGACTCTTATGATAGATGACAGTGATGTAGCATGGGCGGTGGTATATCCAGCTGCATTCAAATGTGCTCACCATCACCACCCCTGTCACCAGAATCTCTGGACACCCACACCATCAAAATCATCATTTCACGCAGAAAAATAAAGCACAGGAATGTTTTTAGACGTTTTTAACGTTAACATCACCATGATGAGCGCACGTTCAGCACAGACATCAACATGGCTGTGCTGAACGTGCGCTCTCTTTTAAACAAATCCTTTATTATAAATTATTTGATTTTAGACAGGAAACTGGACTGTATTCTCCTTACAGATACATGGCTTGGCACAGATGCACCTGTTGTTCTCACTGAGGCCTCCCCACCAGATTTTAACTTTCTATTTTCTACCAGGGGGGTCAAGAGAGGGGGCGGAACTGCATCAATAACAAGAACCTCTATGTCATCCAATGCAGTTCCTTTTAACAGCTACACATCATTTGAATATCATGCTTTTGTTTTTGTACACCCCGATTCTCGGTCTACAGACCCCCCCAGTATTCCACCTGTTTTATCAGCCAATTCTCTGAACTTTTATCAATTATTCACACCTCCTACAACAGGATCTTAATAACTGGTGATTTTAACCTGCACATAGACAACATCTCAGACCCAGTATCCTGAGAATTTTTAAACCTTTTAAACTGTCTAGACTTTAAGCAACATGTTACACAGCCGACCCACAGCAGAGGGCGCACCCTGGACCTGGTCATAACCTACGGCCTGTCCCTGGGTGCGTGCTCTATTGTGGACCTGGCTGTGTCTGACCATTACTGCGTGTTTTTTAACATCACCAATTTTAATCAGCGGGAGGCCCCGGTGAGAACGGTGAGGACACGTTACCTAACTCCTGAAGTGGCTGCAAATTTTATCCAGACTTTTATCGTTGACAATTTTAACAATATATTCAAAACAACGCTGGACTCAGTGGCTCCGCTTTTAACTAAAACAATTAGGATAAAACCTACACCCCCATGGAGAACTGAGGAAATAAAGAAACTAAAAAGAAACTGCAGGAGTGCTGAAAGAAGATGGAGGAAATCAAAATTAACAGTACATCATGACATTTTATGCCAACACCTTAAACATTACAATAACACTATTAAAAAAGCAAGAACTTCCCATTTCAAAAACCTAATTTTAAATAACAAAAACAATTCCAAATTCTTATTCTCCACAATAGATTTTTTAACAAATGGAAAGCCCAACAGATCCCATAAGACAGCAACAGACCATTACTGTGAGGATTTTGCAGACTACTTCAGGGGTAAAATTGATTACATTAGATCCAGCCGTTTTTTAAAACACTCTATGGATTCTTTGAGGAACAGCTCCTGTATTTGGTCAACTGCTCTCTTCAGACGGGTGTCTTCCCCGCCTCCTTTAAAATGGCGGTGGTGAAGCCCCTTCCGAAGAAGAGTGGTTTAGACCTCAATGTTTGAAATAACTACCGGCCTGTATCCAACTTACCATTTTTAAGTAAAATTTTAGAAAGTAAATGAACTTTTAAACTCAAAACACATTTTAGACCCTAACCCATCAGTCCGGTTTTAGGATGAACCACAGTACAGAGACAGCACTTTTAAAGATTTTAAATGACATCAGGTGTAATTTAGATAACCAAAAACTCACAGTCTTGGTTCTCCTGGATCTAACCGCTGCCTTTGTTACAGTAGACCATCACATTTTATCAAATAGACTGAGGAACCTGGTCGGCCTCTCTGGTACTGTTCTTAACTGGTTCACGTCCTACCTCACTGATCGTAGTTTCTTCGTAAGTATGGATACATGTTCCTCAGGAACCTATAAGATAAGGTGTGGGGTTTCCCAAGAGTCAATTTTAGGTCCAACTCTTTTTAATCTGTACATGCTGCACCTTGGGGACGTCATCAGGAGACACGGCATCAGCTTCCATAGTTACGCTGACGATACGCAACTGTACATCGCCGTGTCTCCTGATGACACTGGGCCAATTGATGCCCTTTTTAACTGTATTTTAGACATCAAGTCATGGATGGCAGCAAACTTCCTACAGCTCAACCAGGGCAAAACAGAGGTTTTACTCATCGGTCCTGAAGGCCAGAGAGAGAAACTTTTACCAAAGTTAAAGGATTTTAAACCCTCAAAATCAGTTAAAAATCTGGGCGTGATTTTTGACTCTGAGCTCATTTTTATTCCACATATTAAAAACATAACAAAGATAGGTTTTTACCATCTTAAGAACATAGCCAGAGTCCGCCTATTTCTCTCTCAGGCTAGTACCGAGGTGCTAATGCATGCTTTTATCTCATGTCGTTTAGATTATTGTAACGCCCTGCTCTCTGGTCTTCTCAAAAAGAACATGTATAACCTACAACTATTACAGAATTCAGCCGCACGCGTGCTGACGAGGACCAGAGGGCGGGAGCACATTACACCTGTTTTAAAATCGCTGCATTGGTTCCCTGTGCGCTTCAGGATCGATTTTAAGGTTCTTTTACTAGTTTTTAAGTGTCTTAAGTGAAGTTGCAGCAGGACCTTGATTTGCCCCTGTTTCGGATGAAGACCTTACTCTTACATAGGTGGTGTCATGAAGGGCTGTTGGATGCTTTCCCTTGCAGGTGTTACAGTGACGATGGCGACAGTCTTTTGCGCTGTGGCCAGGTTTTTAGGCATCCATAGCAGAGTTTATGAGTTTATGAGTTTATGTTCTGCCTTTCGTGCCTTCCGTTCATTGCTAATCTGTAAAAAAAAATGTTGTTTTTTTTTTCTGTACACTGAAGCTCAAAGAACAGTCAACATTGTATTTGATGTTATTTGCTGTAGACCAGTTACTGTAGATAACTGTATATTTTCACACTTAACAGGATGAGATCAGCAGGATCCATCCTCACAGACTTAATTTCACAGCCGTCAGAGTAGATGCCTGACCTCCATAATTGCCACGTTCCTGCTTCAGTCTTGTGCACAGACACCCAAAAATCTATTTACGATCTTCCAACTCTCTCAAAGGGGTATTAGTGGGTGTTAGGTTTTCACATGAGCTCATGTCAGAACCTATCTTCCTCTTACCTTCAATTAAGAGCCTTGGCTGCCCAATTGTGGTGTAGAGGAGGAACTAGTCGGTTTAACAAGCTAGTTAAATAACCAGGCATACAAACAAGTCTGTCTTGCTTAGTGTGGAGTTTAAGAGGGTAATGTACCAGAAAGGCACTCAGAATGGGTGTTCTTGGTGAATTGGCTTGGTGTCTGGGTTTGTCAGCTGTTGGAGGTACTTCTCCTTGTTACAAAAGTTTCAGTTTTTTTCGTTTGATCATCAGATAGACATTATGACTCATTTCCACTGTCAGCTTTTTTCCCCCTAGAGTTAATTTCTCAAGAATGCTTCTAACTTCAAAATGGCATGAGAAAGAGAGCCGTGATGCACATTTTGGGAACAGGAATGGAAGAAAATAATATCAGACACAGGAAAATACCTGTGGGAAGCTGCTTTCACATATAAGCTTTCTATGCGAAAGCAGCAGAAAGAAAGAAAAAATGGCATAAATTGTGGCAAAATTACACGATTAATTCAAAATGGCTGATTTCCTGTTTGGTTTCGGCCATGGCACCAAGATACTTTTCTTTAAGTTGCGACATGATACGGGTGTGTACCAATTTTCGTGCATGTACGTCAAACTGTATTGTGGGGCTTGAGGCACAAAGTTTTCTAGGGGGCGCTGTTGAGCCATTAGGCCACGCCCATCAGTGTTGGGCAAGTTACATCCAAAATATAATACATTATATATTACTAGTTACTGTCATTTGAAAGTAATTAGTTACATTACAATATTACTATATCTGAATTGTAATGCGTTACACTACTTGTGTATTACTTTTGAGTTACTTTCAACAAAATAGCAAAAAAAGATAAATCTTGTCCCACTGGCAGATTTTTCTACTTATTTCAAGTGAAAATTTACTTGAAACAGGTGAAAATTGTCAAATAAGTTATTTTTCTGGTGTTATTTTTCTGGTGATGACTCTAAATGTTGAAATAGCAGTAAAACCACATTCATTGATGAAATGACATAAGGGATGGAAAGGAGGGATGGCAGTTTTACAGGGGGGGGAGGATTTGGACCGTTTTTATTTCAGGGGGGATGATTTGGACCGTTTTTATTTCAGGGATGATCTGGACCGTTTTTATTTCAGGGGGGATGATTTGGACTGTTTTTATTTCAGGGGGGATGATTTGGACCGTTTTAATTTCAGGGGGGTGCCATCACATCACCCCTCATCCCCCCTCAACTCGAATACTGCTCACACGGAACTCAGAACTTCTTCATAAATAACTCCCAGAGAGAAAAAAAAACACCAGCAAGCTAACAAACAAACCAATAAAGCTCTCAGAGTTAACAAAACGAACCAGCAATCAACAACTCTCAGCTGTTTTAACCTCTCCTCCTGATGGGCTGCAGGTGTGGTTTAAGGCTGATTTATGGTTCCGCGTTACACTAACGCAGGCCATACGCCGTGGGTTACGCGAACTACTGCGTACCCTACGGCGAAAGCTCTGCGTCGATTTAACGCGGAACCATAAATCCGCTCTCACAGCGCGACTGACTGTGAGCCCGGGTCGTGCTCCTCGCCGCGCGCAGCTCCTCGCCGACTCCGCGCTCATATATATTTAATAAATGTAGAAAGCCCATATATTAATAAAGCCTCACTTGGCCGAGCCCTAACGCTGAGACCATGGTAGATTTAAGTTACACGCGGACACGCCGCACTGTTGACTTTTCCCTGCCGGCTCTGCTCACTGAACAGTCCCCACACAAACAGTGTCCAGCGGCGCTACGTTCCGCCGCGCCGCGTTCCCAACGCTTTTTTCTGTTGTCGGGATGTCTCGCGGACGCGGTGTTGGTGAATTCTTTAAAAAACAACAGCTAAACGGGTTAAAATGCTTTGTAACGCGCGTTACTTAGATTGTAACGAGTAAAATATTACCGAAAATGTATTAGTAATGCGTTATATTACTGCGTTACAGCAAATAGTAATACATTACTGTAATTGCGTTACTTTTGTAACGCGTTACCCCCAACACTGACGCCCATTAATGCAAATCATTAAATATCACATTTTTCACCAGGCCTGGCTTGCGTGCAAAATTTGGTGACTTTTCGGGCACATTTAGGGGGGCAAAAAGGCCCTCATTTCGTCAGAAGAAAAACGATAAAAACAAAAAAAAACAATTCCTACAGATACAATAGGGCCTTCACACTGTCAGTGCTCGGGTCATAATAAGAGATGGAAGTTACCAATGTGGGGGATTTATTCTGGTCTCATATCACATTTACTGACCTGGATGAGTGGTGGTATCCTGAGGAGTTATGTATCATGAATATTCATGATACATAATCATGATACACATAATCTGGTTCCTATTCATAATGACCTCTTCTTCCTCTTTCCTTTACCATCTGCTGGTGTCTCTTTATTTCTAAAAAGTCCCCTGCATTCATTCTGTACATTGCTTTTGTATTACTTTTGCTGACACACCTTCGTGTTGAATGATAACTGTGGGTAACTATGTACTGTCATGCAGCAAATTAAATTAAAAAAAATAATGCTTTGAGTTTGGGTTTTTCAACCAAGATTCTGACTCGGGTAGTTATCCTTTTCCAAGGAAACGCAAAGGCTGACTCAGTTTCCGCTATCATGAGGCAACAGCTTACTCCTTCAAAGAGTGCAGAGGGGAGGCATGTCATATCTACTTCTTACTTTGGGCGAGTGTTCATAATCACTGGTGTATGATAGAGCTATACTTCTTCTGTTGAAGTGTACAAGTACACAAATCATCATTTTCTTCTTCACTCAGCAGACCTGTTCTTCTCTGTAACTGGTGCAAATCCTGTCTGGAGTCAGAGGCCAGCTAGGCAGCCATCACAGTTCCCATTACTCCTCCACAGCATGATCTGCCAATGGTCCTTCTCATCTCACACTGACAGAATGAGCAGTCCTTGAGCTTTGTGTTCTGGGTGACTGTAGGGTGTTTTCTGGAGCTTGTAGACCTTTCCCCTTGTATCTTCTTATCATAGCAAACTGTGAATATGCTGAAGAACTTTGATGAGCTTAACAAAGAGGTTTCTCAGGCTGCAGAGGAGTGTTACCCAGTTTGATTAAAGAATATTATCAGACAAAAGGCATCAAAGGCGCATGGTTGCCAGCTTCTTCATTGACGTGAAGTAAATTTTATCTGAACTTTTTTGCTTTGTTATGTGATTTTTCCTGGGAGCACATTCTGCAGCAGGTTTGAAAACTATATGAACCACTCTGTCAACATATTGGTTGTTCCTTCTTCTCATCATTTATTGTCCCTCGCCAGGCCTCAGACTCATACAGGTATATTGCCATTAAAGAATGAATTTGCTTCTACGAGGTCTCTTCTCTGGTGGAGGAAGTACACTGTTTTTAAGATTTAAAAGCAGGGATTTGTGTATTTTTCATCCTTCTTGCAAATTTTAGTGGATTTACAGTGGGTTCTTCATAAGGATGGGGAATCCTGTGTTTCTCCCTGTGAAGCCTGGGCTGTCAGAGCAATAAACCTCTCAGCTCCAAGTGGGCTTGTATATTCTGCAATAGGAAGCAGTATGCTCATTTATCGCAATATCCTCACTCATGGCTTCCTTAAGTGGAAAGTCCCCAATGATCTTACTCAAGACATGCAGGACATTGTGGTTAACATCTGCTTTTTTCTTCTGTTGACACTGCTCACGTTGTCCATTGTCAGAAATGATCTTGGATGTCATGTTAATGTAGTCAAATAATGGGAGAAAAGCCTGAACTATACACAAGGGTTGGTCACAGTGTCACAAGTTCCCTTTTAAAGTGTATCTTCCTTTCTTTTTTAAAGTAAAAGTCTAAGTACACATTATTTTTACTTAATCCCAAAAAAGTAACAAACAAACTCCATAATAATTAAAGCTGCAAGCATCATTGATCGGGCCCTCGCACTCATGGCCACCGCCCTCCTTCCAGGTCCCCCCAAAAAGAGAATATTCAAAATACGATAAATGTAAAAAATAAAACTTAAATAACTGGCTGCAAAGGGGCTTAACGTTGTTTGGTAGAACATTGTTAACCAAAATGGAATCATTATCCAGGTTAATCTATCCAGCATACTCTCTTGCAATCCCACCAAGGATTATAAAATAAATGAATAGAATAAATTGTAATTTCATATGGAAAAATAAACATCACTATGATGCACCAATCTGTATCTGTATCGGCATCGATATTGAAAAAAACTTTAGATCGGGTATCGGTAACAATGGGCCAATCCATAGGAACAGATCTATTCAATTCTAATTCTATGTGTGCTCTGTGAGTGTCGTCACGCGCTAGTCACGTAATGTCAGCACGCCGTGCGGAAGTCTACACTTTTCAAAAGGGAGCGAGCTAAAGGATCTGCGATATGGAATTTTTTCACATTACCTCAGCCAGCACATGCGACTGCAACTTAATATTTGCAAAGTCAGTGTTTCGAGAGGAAGTAGTAAAATGTTTTTACTTTTAAGTTTAACACCACACTGGATGGATGAAAGCTTCGTGCCACACCAGGGCTTTCCACAAGTGCCGGCTGCCGGCCATATAACCGACTACACAATTAAGTCCAGCCGGCTACTTTAATAAAATTAAATGTTTTTCTCTCATTTCATCAGTTTAATCAGTTCGTATTAAAAAGAGAGACGCCAAAAGAAAGCCTAACCGCATCCGTCATTTAGCCCAAAACGTTTTTCCGGTAATCCAGTCTTCTCTTCAAGCGTTCAATTAGCACCACCTGCGACACGTGAGAGTGTATTTTCATACACTTCATTAGTTACACTAATGAATAAAAGAAGATGCAATATGTTGTTGTAATAATAATGATATGATAATAATATATAGAGTAGATATTGATGGTGATAATGATAATAATAATAATAGAGAAAATGTCTGAGAAATTAATAGAGCCTGCCTATTATGCAGGCACACTTAGGCTAATACAGTGTTTCCTACAATTCATTTCCCACACATTCATTCAGAAATCAATAATCATTTCCATTTAGGAGCCTCTGTGCGGCGCTGAATGTGCAATGCAGTGTTTTGCGAGTGCCGCCGCCTTCTCATTGAAATGACTGGAGGCAACACATTGCGGCAGTGAGTAAGTCCCTTTAGGCTAATACTGTGAGAAATAACCTCTCATAATAGCAGTACTACAGTTAATACATGGAATAAATACTCTTACTGCTGTTTCTGGTGGAGCAATAAGTTTGCCTTCTGGAGTCCCGTAAGTGGCGAGTGAGTTTTAACTCCTTAATTACTAACCAGGAATGTGACACTGTCAGAGTCACGCACAGTAGCCTACACAAACTGTGATGTTAGAGAACCCCCTTTTGGTCAATTTAAGCAACAGCATCGCCAGCTGCTTGACAGTGGCTCAACACCCATTAGTTTACTGTTTTTGTTGTTAATAATGTCATTGCAATTTAGTCTATGCAATTATGAAAAAAAATGGCAAAATAAATGAAAAACTGTGAACAACCGCATTCGGTAGGCTATTCGGTACTCGGTATTCAGCCAAGTCTTTAAATTTTATTCGGCTTCAGTTTCGGCCTCAAATTTTCATTTCGGTGCATCCCTAGTTTTTTCGGTGGGTACCACTGGTTACCATTTCAATAAATGAAAATAAATATTAATATGTTATTATTATTATTATTATTATTATTATTATTATTATTATTACATTTAAGACCAGTGTATATGATCGTGGCTATGGCGTGACCACCAACAACCCCCTCCACTGGCTGGCTACTTATTTAATATGGCTGGCTAGTCTGTGCCTTAGTGGAACGCCCTGATTATAGATAAAATGTATTTAAAAATGGTTTTCAAAAAATGAAAGGATACATGAGTCTATCTTTCTTCAACAGTTAATTTAATTACTGATACTTATTAAAATATACATTTTGTTAAGGAAATCTATTAATTTTGAGATAAATTACGGTCGCCCCAAATGATTTTTTTAAGGTCGTTGCCCTATTAATGTAAGTTTGAAAACACTAAAATACCTTTGTTTGAAGTTTTCACATACATGTATGTGCACACTACATTCCAAATGTTTGGAAAATGGCTAAATATATCTTTATTTTAAGTATTTTAAAAATAGGCCACTCAAAGGCCTTATACGTCATTGACCCAGAACCGTAATTCAGGCCTTAAGATCCCAGGGAGTTGTTTACACCGTGTCATAACTGCATGCGAGCGTCCGACTATCACGTCGAGCTGCGTGACATCGGGCGCTCTCTGTCCACACTGAAACCGTTAAACTTGCGGCCAGTTAGGACAGTCCAATAGAAAATAAAGCAATGGAATTGATTTTGTCGCTGACGCTCGCTCGCATCGAATGGGACACGGTTTAATAGTGTACGCAGCCGGCTCTTCTGCCCGGAGCAGGGCTATGTGCCCTCCCCTGCTACACATCATTCAGGCAGCCAATCAGCACAGTGCCTCATTATCATAGCCACCCCGTCCCTTCAGAATCCCTCATAGATAATGAGGTTAGAAACGGTAAAAATAAAGACATGGTCCAGAGGCTGAATTTCTCATTTATGTAGAAAAACATTCAAAAGCTTGTTTTTAAGACATTCAAGGCCTGTTTAAAACATACATTAAATGCCGTAATAGGTCACCTTTAAATAATTTTGAAGCAATGAAGCAATGGTCAATTTTCGCCAAATACAGTAAATTCCAATTGTCCCTGAAAGCACCAGGAGGAATAATCAGCAATATTAGAATTTCGACGGCCCCTAAATGCATCTCCTCATCCTCTGCCTGCTCCGCCTGGTCCACCTGCTCCGCCTGGTCCACCTGCTCCGCCTGCTCCGTGAGACGGCTGCGGATCTGTTAAACTGGCCAATACAGGCAGATTTTGCGGCTGAAATCGGGACGTCCCTTCTATTTCTGAAGTTTCAAGCCTTGTCGGTCTCAGCCAGCTCTCGGCACTGCGCATGGCCGTGGCGCTGCGCGCTCCCGACCAGATCGCGGATGAAAGCCGATAATAATATAATAAAATAATTGCAAAGCTGCTGTGAAATTTGGTGTAATAGATGTACTGTAATTATTTTCTGTATAAAAATTGAATTTAAAAAGACGGGTTTGTCTCAAAATCAGTGTGGTTTTATTTCAACTGGCCTCTCTGGTCTGGTCTCTGGTCGAGTGTGCATGTCGGCTTACAGACATGTCCCGACCGGCCGAAAAACATCGATGACAATAACTATTCCACCTGAATATTCCACCATAAATGTCTTCAGACTACAGTCTACAATCATGCACATAACACAAAATACTTACATTAGGTGAATCTTGTGTGAAAAAGCTGGAGATCTGTTTCCCACCGCGAGTGTATGCGCAAGTGACGTCACCACGCTGCGCGTGCAGCAACGTTCCCCCCGCTCCCCCCCTCCCCCCTCGGCCTCCGCTCCTGCTGCGGGAGCTGGCCGGCACAGAGCCAGCTGGCTGTTAAATCTGTTAAATTTTATGTTAAATCCAATGGATTTAACATAAAAATTCATTAAAAATTATGACCACGATGCGTGACGCAGTCAATAAGGACACTTATGGATTTCATTATGATTGGATGAACGAAACAGGAATTACAGCAAATAATTTGATGAAAAATGTATACCTGACCAAAAGGTGGCGCTATGGAGTTCATCCAAGATTGTCATATCCACTTGTTCAGAATGGAAGCCTGATTAAATGTACAGATTTTGGGTCAAATTGGACATAGTATGAGCAAGTTACAACAACTTTTATGTTCATGGCGAGACACAGAAATTTGACTACCTCTAATGGCGATGCCCTTTGATAAAAAGTCAATGTCATCATCAAAGTCTTACCTACTGTGTGACCAGGATTGAGATGCATCAGCTCATCTTGGTTGGAGCACGGATGCATTGTACAAGACATGACAATTCCTGGTGCCAACAGGTGGCGCTACAAACGATCCTGAATATTCCACCATAGATGTCTTCAGGCTCAGTCTATAATCATGCACATATGTTTTTGACCACATCAAATAATGTATGAGTTACAGCCAATTGATTTCATGGGGAGCCTTAAAAATAACCTCAAACTTCGGAGGATCACTACGGTCAAGCCCTCTGGTAAAAACTTAAAAGCTTCGCAATTTAGCGTCGGCCATGTGTCTAGATTGTACAAACCAAGTTGTGAGCCAATCCGATAAAATCTCTAGGAGGAGTTTGTTAGAATACGAGGTCTGGAAATGACCAGAATTCATGAAAAATTACATTTTCTGTTCAAAATGCCTGACTTCATGTGTAACTTAGAGCATGGGTCCAAGATGCTTTTTTGTAGAGCTTTGTCTGATACAATAGACACATAAAGGTCATTGCTGCAGGTCAAACCATATTATGGAGCTCGTCGAAAAACATAAAAAAGGTGGCGGTATGGAGCGCATTCTTGTCGACCCATGCCTGTCGCCCATAAAATTTTTCTCCTGAAGCGTGTGCAAAATTTGGTGAATTTTCGAACATGCAAGGCCTCCAAAAAGGCAATTAATTTATCATAATAATAATAATAATAGAAGCTGCAAGCAGCAATGAACGGGCCCTCGCACCATTGCGCACGTTCAGGCGTGCTGCAATGGAAGCGCTTGTATGACTTGCATGTAGATGTCTTCAGGCCTGGACATTTAGCGGATGACACCAGCCACGACTCTCTATGTCAAACCATTCAAGTTATGGCAGAAAATAGGATCTATCAAATATCGACCAATAAGAAGAAGGGGCGGGGCTAATTCAGGGCAATGAAGGTGAAGGAGTCAAAACTGAGTCAGATGACACCACCCACGACTGTGTATGTCATACCATTCAAAAGTTATGGCAGAAAATAGGATCTATCAAATAACAACCAATCAGAAAAAGGGGGAGGGCTATTTCAGGCCAATGAAGGTCAAGTACTCAATACCAAATCCGATGACACCACCCACATGTCTTTATCACAACCCGTTCAAAAGGTATTGCAGAGAATAGGGACTATCAAATATTGACCAATCAGAAAAAGGGGCGGGGCTAATTTGCACCAATTATGTTCAAGGACTCAAAACCGAGTCCGATGACACCACCCGCGACTCTCTATATTAAACCATTCAAAAGTTATGGCAGATAATAGGAATTATCACATATCGACCAATCAGAAGAAGGGGCGGGGCTAATTCATGCCAATGAAGGTCAAGTACTCAATACCGAGTCAGGTGACACCACCCACGAGTCTTTATATCAAACCATTCAAAAGTTATGGCAGAGTAGGAACTATCAAATATGGACCAATCAGATGAAGGAAGGGCGCGCTTCTTGGCGTCTAGCGTCGCCACGGTAACACTTTTGACTGAGAAAAACAACGCGCGCCGTCGCAGGATCGAGACGCACATTTTCATGTATAACACACCTGGGTGCACATTACAATTTTGGGCCGTATCAACTGCCGAAGGAATGGCAAAAATTGCGCCAAAATTACACAATTAATTCAAAATGGCCGACTTCCTGTTCGGTTTTGGCCATGGCACCAAGAGACTTTTCTTTAAGTTGCGACATGATACAGGTGTGTACCGATTTACGTGCATGTACGTCAAACCGTATTGTGGGGCTTGACAAGTTTTCTAGGGGGTGCTGTTGAGCCATTTTGCCACGCCCATTAATGCAAACCATTAAATATCAAATTTTTTGCCAGGGCCTGGCTTGCGTGCAAAATTTGGTGACTTTTGGGGCATGTTTAGGGGGGCAAAAAGGCGCCCCTTTCGTCAGAAAAACGAGAATAATAATGAAAAACAAAAAAATTCCTACAGATACAATAGGGCCTTCACACTGTAAGTGCTCGGGCCCTAATAATAATGACTTGGTTTTATATATCGCCCTTCAAGGCACCCAGAGCGCTTTATAGAGATCATACACATTCTCACCGGTGGTGGTACGCTACGCTTTGTAGCCACAGCTGCCCTGGGGCAGACTGACGGAAGCGTGGCTGCCATATCGCGCCAAACGGCCCCTCCGACCACCACCAAACATTCATGTCAATGTGAGCTAAGGTTGTACAGAGTTATCAGTTAGCACCATTTATTTTGCTGCTCAAAGTTATTTTAAAGAGCTCAAGGATTATTCTGACACAGAGCAAACAGAACTGGATTATTTGTCCTTTCGAAAGGAAAAAAGTGTTACCGCAGGGCCGTAAAGATTGAAACAGATCCTGAAATAACATACTTTATCAGTTTTTGGTTAAAAACATACGTGAATGTTATTGTTCGTCTTCATCCTGTACAATTCCAGATTACAAGACTTCCTCAAGGCAGACATAAGGAGCGTCAAACGAGGTTTGGTCATCATGGGAGTTTTAGCTGGATTCATCCTGTTACTCTGGCTGTCTGACTGGAGGAGATAGGAAGAACTCCACAGATGAGGCTGCTTGGTATTTTAAAGTGACATGGGTTAATCAGGAGAAAATGTTAAACGTGGTGTCTTCTTACAGCTTTAGAATAGTCTTGGTCTGGTAAAAGATTTTTTATTCTGGCTATATTTCACAGTCATGAACTTTAGAAACGCGGCTGGATCTGTGCCCATTTAATGCAGCTATAAAGAATAGCTGCTGCTCACCTTGATGAAATTCCTGGACTGGCTTCAATCCAGTAATTGGTTCACCTGAAAGATACTGACTCACAATTGAAAGCTGAGAAAAATCCTCTATTCCCTCTTCACACCACTGCAGTCTCATTGCACCACTGCTTTTTTGTTTGTGACCTGCATCTCCTAATTTTCCCTTCAGTCTTCTTCCACTGAGCTCTGTGAAAGGACTCAGATTCATTTCTTCGGCAGGAAAAAGGAGCTCTTGAGCAGCCGTGTATATTATGCTATCTGAGACTCAGTCTCTCTGCCTGGGGTATTTGCTTAGCACTCATACAAGGTGTTTTGTTAAGATACTAGTCCATGTCGTGCTGTGCAGTGGCACCGGAGTGATCACTTGTAATGTTTGCCTGCTGCATTGCAGTCAAGGTCAGTGATTTATGATGGCTGTGTTGCCTAATACACGAGCATCAGGTGGGACCTGTGTGAAGTGAAAAGGTGTGGAATGTTTAATTTAGACGACTAACAGCTTCCTGTGTTTTCACCCAACACCTTTTTGAACTGCCAGCTGGGCTGGCTGGGGATGTAATGGTAATGGTTATTTTCCACTGGTGTGACCATCACACAGGCTTTACAGACAGCATGCCACTACAGTGATGATCAGCTCTCAGGAGTCCTGTTGGCAAGTGTGATTTTCATTGTTGTGCTTCATCCTGCAAACTAGAAGAGCTCTGTTAAGGCAGACTGACTCAGTATAATAGAAGAAACGTCTCAAAAACAAGTTTGGCTTGGTTGAGTGAACATATACATCTAAACTTTAGGCTTTAAAACGAGTGGGACTTTCATATGAGAAGAATAAAGACAGAATCTGTCACATGAGTCAATTGATTCACTTTTGTTAACAAAGCCGGTATAACCTTTAACGTCATTGCTGACGTCCATTGCTCTCTTACTGCAAACAAAGAAATTAATTGCTTATCAGGCTCATTATTATTCAGTCGCAGGCTGCGATTCAACAAGAAGATCCATAATAAATAAGACGGCAGCATGGTAATCAATCACAATATGCTAGGCAGCACTTGACACATGACATGTATAGCCGAAATGCAGCAGCAACATAACCGGCTTCTTGCTGCTTTCCAAGTTTTCTACATTATTAGAGAAGAATCTTCAAGGAAAAATTTTGATGAGTTCTCAAACTCTTTGTCAAATGGCATTATATCACAACAATGACCTTTTGGACAGACTCAGTCTTCAACAATTTAAGATCCTTCCCAAAATGCTGATTTTTGCCTCAGTTACAATGTCCTTTTCCGATACATATGTATTCACACACACATGCATCTGTGACATAGTTTAATTTTAATAAATGCCTTTTCCCGGAAAAATGTAATCACGTTAACCTTCACTTTAATCCCTGAGCCTTCATATATTCACCCCTAAAACTTGATGGTTTATTTGATGCAGATTTTCTGTCTGTCCCTCAAAGCTATGGCAGGTCCAAACAATGTCACAGTGTAAACATGAGTAGCATCGTTAAAAAGGAGTTTAAACCATTCATAATTTATGCAGTCCTTTAACAGTAACCAGTTTTGGCACAATTTTATCATCTTATCCAAAACATTGTGAGAACTGTTTAAGCATTCTCACTATATATTTGACAACGGACAACTATACAGTATAACACATTCAAAAATGTATTTATATCAGCTCATGAAAAGTGTAATAGAGGTCTAGAGCCTCAACAGTTGCGCTGAACAGAGCAGGCGAACACTATGGCTGTGTGACTTCGGTTAGAAAATCACGAGGCAGATCGTCACGTTTAGGTGGCTTTAATTGAAGAAAGTGTGGTTCTGTGAAACACAATATAACAATAAAACGTATATTAATTACTAAATGAAAACACACATGAAACTGACATGAAACATAAAATGTTACACACGGGCATATAAATAAAGTGCATTCAAATTAGGTAAATAACTTCTTTACATCACAAACCAGATTGTTAACAAAGGAGAAATATCAATTGTGCGAACATTGCAAACGAGGAGCACATGTCTAACTCAGCCAGCACATGCAGGCTAAAACAGCTAATGTAGCTCATTCACTGTAACTAATTTACTGTTACTGAAACTACTGCAGATACAGATCAACCTCGACGTAAGCTTTAATACATAAATAGAGCAGTTTAAACATAAATACTCACATTAGTCAGGTACACACACTTCTCCAAACAGGAGAAATCCACACAGCTCTACACAGCTTCTCAGCAGACAGACTGATCAGACTTCCCACTCCGGAACATTCTGCTCCTCTTAAAGGGCCAGTAACAGCACACAATCAGTGAACGAACTGAAACTATAAGCTGAACTCTAGGGCTTTCCTACACAGCCGCCCCCAAAAGTCTGTTTAGAGCTTTTGAACATAAGCAGGAAAGTCAATTAGGGGTACTCTGTATCAGGTAGATTCGGGAGCTGCACCACACACACCACACAGGGCGCAAATAGGTCTTTTCCTTCACCTGCACATCCGCGGTGCGGATGCGTCCATCGGCTCCAGGGTGACCCTGCGTGACCTTCCCTACAGGCCATAGTGCCCAAGGAAGTTGGTGGCCAACAATGAGAACCACCTGGCCAACTGACAGTTCCTTCCCATCCTTCCTCCACTTCTGCCTCTCTTGCAGACCTGGCAAGTAACGCCGAATGAAGGTGGACCAAAAATGGTCGGCCAGCACTTGACTGTGCCTCCAACGACGTTTGCCAAGGAGGTCACTGGAGTCATAGACGGCTTGTGGTAGGGATGAATCCCGGCGTCCCATGATGAGGATATTTGGAGTGGTGGGATCTGAGTCCGCAACATCCGAGGAGAGATAGCCCAATGGCTTTGCATTCATGATGCCTTCAACTTCGATGAGGACCGTGCGGAGGACGGTCTCAGATACCGTCTGATCCTTCAGGATAACCCTAAGGGCGGTCTTCACAGACTTAATCTCCCTCTCCCAAGTCCCACCAAAATGAGGTGCACTTGGTGGATTAAAGCAGAATCTAATCTTCTGCTTGGCCAACTGGTCCCTCAGTCTTGGTGCCATCTCAGCAAAGGCGTCCTGCAGCTCCTTATCTCCTCCAACAAAATTGGTACCATTATTGCAGAGAAGCTCAAATGGTATACCACAACGTGAGATGAAGCGTCTCAGGGACATGAGGAAGGCGTCAGAGTCCAAACTCTCAAGGAGGTCAAGGTGAATGCAGCGCGTAGTCATGCACTTGTATAAAATCCCCCACCTCTTCTCATTTCGGCGCCCTATCTTAATGTGGAATGGGCCGAAGCAGTCCACTCCTGTAGAATAGAATGGTGGCTTGTACAGGCGTAGGCGTGAGGGCGGAAGGTCAGCCATCTTAGGCACGTCAGGCTTTGCTCGCCACAGCTGACATTCTTGGCAGGAGTGCTGATGCTTCCAGATCACTTCCCTTGCACGCAGAACCCAGTACTTCCGCCGGAGATCGGCAAGCACTCGCTCTGGCCCAGGGTGGAGAAGAGCCTGATCATAATTTTGGATGAGCAGCTTCGTCAAGGGATGGTGCGGATCCAGGATAATTGGGTGGATAGCGTCCATCTCTAAATTATCGGCTCTGCGAAGTCGACCGCCGACTCTGAGGAAACCTGTAGCCTCGTCATACTCTGGAGCTAGAGAACTCAAGCGACCGTCAGATGGAAGAGGCCGGTTGGACTTAAGAGCCATGATCTCATTTGGGAATGAGTCCAGCTGAGCTTGGACGAGGAGGGCCTTCTCCGTGTTCAGGTAGTCAGCCGCATCACAAGGCTCCTCTGTGGTCTGGGAGTCAGCCGCCCCGTAAAGGGACCTGGCTGTTACTTCGACAAGCTCTTTCCATGAAGAAAAGTCTGCAATAGCAGGGAGCTGTGGACCTGTGGAGATGGTCACATTACCGATCGTTGTGGACTTCCTCAGTTCGTTGTCGTCGGAGTCTGGACCAACAGAGGGCATCGTAGGCCACTGATCTTCAGTTAAGTAGAGGAATTCCGGACCTTCATTCCACTGATGTGGTTGTGCCAACGCCTCCAATGTCAACCCTCGAGTGATGTCATCTGCCGGGTTTGTGGCAGATGTCACGTACCTCCAACTGTCAGGCTCAGTCAGGTTTTGGATCTCTGCGACTCGTGTGCCCACGAACACCCTGTACCTGCAGGACTCCGACTTAATCCAGTAAAGGACAGAGGTAGAGTCGGACCACAGGACAACCCGCTGGATGGGCACAGTGAGCTCAGTTTGGAGTACTTCGGCGAGCTGAGCACCTGTAAGGGCGAGGCATTGATAGCTGCTTCCAGGAGCCACCTGAGATCTGGCAAGCACAAAGGACACCTGGACTTGCTGCTGGTCATCCATTGTCCTCATGTAGGCAACCGAGCCATATGCTCGCTCCGATGCATCGCAAAAGATATGAAGCTCTCTGATTGCGGTAGAGGGATCCACGTGCCGTGGAGCATAGGCTTGAGGGAACTCCAGGTGGACAAGGTGAGGAATCTCCTGTTCCCAGTTTTGCCATCTGTCAAGAAGACCCCGAGATGGAATTGGGTTGTCCCAGCCAATATCCGCTTTCCACAAATATTGGATAAGAACCTTAGCCCTTGTGGTAAATGGTACGATGTAGCCAAGGGGATCGTACTGACATGCAAGGACTCGGTAAAGGGTACTCATAGTGGGTGTCGATGTCTCCACAGGGCGATGTTTGTACCCCAAGGAGTCACTAAGGCAGTTCCAGTGTAGGCCCAGGGTAGGCTCATTAAGGTCGCTACTGCTCTTGGAGAGCCACAGCTCGCTGCATTCCGAACGGGCCTCAGGCGGGAGATGCTCAGTGACCGTGGGCACATTACTTGCCCACTTACGAACCTTGAAACCTCCAGTCTGCAGGTGATGCCGGAGGTCATCAATGAGATGCTTGGCCTCCTCAGCGGAGTGAGTGCTGTGCAGACAGTTGTCTACATAGAAGGACCGCTCAACTGTCTCTGCCAAGGTGGGGTTGCACTCTACGCTATCCTGGATGTGCTGCTGGAGGGCGTAGATGCCGCAACAGGGACTACATGTTGTCCCGAATGGGAGCACCTGCCACTCATAAATACTCGGCTCCTGCTCTCTCTCCATATTCCTCCAGATGAAGCATAGCACTGGCTTGTCAGTGGGTAGCAGGCGGATCTGGTGGAACATGCCCTTAATTAGGGCTGGGTGATATATCGAGTATAGGCGATGTATCTCGGCTTCTACTCTGTGCGATGTACAAAATGACTCTATCGTGAATATTCGAATATACATTTGCTTTTAGCCGCGGGCGTTAAATTGCCTATGGCCTATGGGCCCTGTTCAGAGCATGCATCAGCCATAGGCATTGAACTGAGGCAGAGAGTGAGAGGGCCGAGTGAAGCTCTGCACAGTCTGAGAGACGATGTTTTTGAAAAAGTTTCCATCGTATATGCTGATCGTGCAGAGCGGGAGCAGGACGCCATCAGCGTGGAGATCTTCACCAACGTTTTGGCTGACGCTGAGGTGGTTCAAAGACTCCTGGAGGAGCAGCCTCTCACCCTGGCCAGAGCATATGAAATAGCACACAGGTATAAGACCACCAGGATGGCTGCCAGAGCAGTCACGCAGCTGATGCAAACAGGTCAACGGGGTTCAGCAGAGCGGAGAGCCAGGGCAGCTGTGGTACGTGAAAATACAAGTGTGATGGTGTGTGATGAGCCAGGGGGGGTAGCTGCTGGGTCCACCAACCCACCAGGCAGAAAACCGAGATTTCACCAGCAGTGGCAGCCCAAGAAAGACAGATTCGAAGGAATGAACTCTGCAGAGGTCATCTGTCAAAACTGCTCTGGCGTGGGGCATCTACAGAGGAACTACCCTCCCCCCCGTCGACCCAAGCAGCGCAACCCAAGCATCAGTTTGACCCCAGCTCCCGACTGAGGCACAGTAGTCACCTGCACCACAAGCCAGAAAGGTGAAATGAGTGTTAAAATACGGATACATGGACTAGAAATGTGTGCTCTGCTAGACTCTGGCGCTCGAAGAGATGTGCTGCCTCTCCACCACTTCGACTCCATTCCTGTCGAATCAAGACCCCCAATACAGCCATCCATCGCACAGGTCCTGCAGGGCATCGGACCCGAGGGCTTGCCAGTCATCGGGGAAGTCACTCTGCCAGTCCACGCTGGGAGCAGAGTTACCAATGTGAACTTCATTGTGGCGGACACAGCCGAGAGCACTGAGGTTATCCTGGGGCACCCTTTTCTGAGGCAGGCACGGGCCCACTTGGACTCTGGCCGCAGAGAAATAACCCTCTTCGGTGAAAAGGTCCCCCGCTTCAACCCGATTCACCAGCCGGAGGTACACATTGTCAGAGTGGCCCTGCTGGAGTCGGGCTGTGAGTATGTGGTGCCCGGCACTGCCCGCCTCCGCCATGCTGCTGATGGAGACATGATGTTGAGCCCTACTAAAGGCTTCATTGAAAGACACCATGTGTTGTTGTTCGGACTCAGCAATCCACCAACATCCCCATCAGAGTCTTCAACCCCGGCACTGCACCTTGTCACGAACCGGGCCGCACGGCCATGACAAAGAGGGAGACGCAACACAAGGAAATCCAATCAAAAATGGTTTTTATTAAATAATAAACCTAAAAGAAGAACCTTAATTAAGTATGGCGTGTGTAGTCAGTAGATCAGTGGTGTAAGTGAGTGCATGCGGGACACAAAGTGGGTGTATGTGTGTAAGGTGTAAAACTAAAGCAAACCACAAACAAAATGCTGCATCAGGGATGAGAGAGAGGGGAGAAGTGAGCAGCCAGAGCTTTTTAAAGGCTCATTGAGCACAGGTGCTGCCACTTCTCTGATGACCCTCAGCCCCTCCCACTGCTACCTGCAAGAGAGAAGACAAGCCACAAGGCAGGAAGGCAAAGAGGGTCGTCACACCCCCGCGCCCCCATAAGACGAGGGTCCCAGGATCTCCGTCCCCAAACAACAACACCTACCTATAAGAAAAGAAAAAAAACACCATAAACCTAATGCAGGCAACATTAAACTGGAGCCCGCGACAATGCATCTGCTACCACATTATCACAGCCTTTAATGTGTCGGATGTCCAGGTCGTAAGACTGGAGGAACAATGACCACCTAAGTAGCCAATCAACCCAATCAGTACGGGAGGGCACGTCACCAAACATAACAGGATACCTCAAAACCAGCGCTTCAAACTCCAAAGCCTGTGCTGTTGGCAAATGTCTAAACAGGCTTTTCAAGTTCTTGAGGGTCTCTGAATTTCTCAGCCGACCAGACAATAAACCTTCATCAGGCTCAAACACAGCCTCACCCCCACTCTCATCAGAAAACTCACCCACTGTGTCAGCAATCAAAACAGGACTCTCCCCCATTGACTCCTGCTGAACAGCACTGGATGGACTAGCAGGGTGAGCATAGTAGGGTTTCAGCAGATTCACATGGAACAGTTTTTCAGGCTTCCTACGTCCCAGAGTTGAAATCAAATAATTCTGGTCTGAGACCCGTTTAACCACTGTATATTGACCTGAAAACTTGGCCTGAAAGGGAGAACTAACCAGTGGACAAAGAGCCAACACACAATCCCCAATGCTAAACTCACGAACCTCAGCCGACGATCATACTTCCTTTTCATCTTAGTTTGCGAAGTAGCTAACATTTGTTTTGCCAACTCTCCTGCAGAATACACCCGGTGCTTAAAGCCATTTACATAGTCAATAAGGTTGGTGGGCGGGCCTGACCCCTTCCACCCATCGTTAAACAAAGACAGGGGACCCTGCACCGGGTGGCCAAATATTAGATCGTTTGGGCTAAATCCTGTACTGTCTTGCACCACCTCCCGTGCAGCCAAAAGCAACCAGGGTAGCCCCTCTTCCCAGTCCCCCACCAGTTCAACACAGTATGCACGCAAAAGAGACTTGAGAGTTTCGTGGAAACGCTCCAGAGCCCCTTGACTCTGAGCATGATAAGCGGTTGACTGATTATGTCTGATCCCTAACAGTTTCAACACTTGGGCCATCAGATGCGAAGAAAAGTTAGATCCCTGGTCACTCTGGATGACTCTGGGGATGCCAAACACAGATTGGCTCTGACACAAATTGTGTCAGAGCCTTAACCACAGACCTTGCAGTTATGGTCCGCAATGCATAAGCTGCCGGATATCTGGTGCTTTGACACATGACAGTCAGCAAGTACTGGCTACCTGACTTCGAACGAGGCAGCGGCCCCACACAATCAATGATTAAGTACTCAAACGGTTGACTAACAGCTGGAATTGGCTGCAACGGAGCTGGTTTAATGACCTGGTTCGGCTTACCAGTCAGCTGATAAGTACCACAGTTCTTAATGTGCAGAGAAACATCCTTCTTTAGCCGAGGCCAAAAGAAGTGGCGTAAAACCATGTCATAGGTTTTCCGGACCCCAAAATGTCCTAACTTATCATGAGCAAGACCCAACACATGGCTACGCAACTTAGATGGAACTACGACTTGAAAAATAGGGTCGCCAACAAGGTCCTCACCATGGGGCAATCACTTCCTGAGCAAAATACCATCCTGAATGAAGTAGCCACTGGCAACACTTTCCACCTCACTGGCAGACAAAACAGACTGAAATGCCCTTCTAACGATGGGTCAGCCCTCTGCTCACTCCTCAGGTCACTGTGAGACACAGACAAAGGAAAATCAGGCAAACATGGCAAAGCAGTCTCCACCTCCCTTTCCTCCTTCGACTCAGCCCGACTCATTGCCCGTGTAACCGCACATGCAGAAAACACTTCAGGGAAACACATAGAACTTTCATCAGGCTGTTCTGAACTCAAGGGAGAATTAGTGACAACTGGAGGCGGCGGCTCATGTGCCCAAACCCGACTGCCAGCCAAATCGTTACCCAGAATTATATCAATTTCTCCAACTGGTAACGCTGGTCTCACTCCAATAGGCACTTCCCCCTGCACTAAGCCACAATCTAAAGTCATCTTATGCACTGGGACAGGCAACAACCCCATCCCCATCCCTCGCATAAGGATCCTATCTCCAGTGTCAGTCTTCTCTGAAAATGGCAAAACAGATTCCACAATATAAGATTTAACAGCACCGGCACCTATCAAGATCTTAACGGGAACCTTAGTGTCACTCCCAGCCTGTGTTACAAACCCATCAGAAACGAAAGGCCCATAAGACACGCTAGGGTCTTCAACACCACCGAATTCAGCCTGCCCATCTTGACACCGTCCAACATCCACAGAATCAGGAAACTAGCCGCCAGGGCAGCCGGCTTTACATGACCGCTTCCTGGGTGCTGCCTCTTACCCTTAAGCTTTGGGCAGTCTGACTTCCAGTGGCCTGGCTCCCGGCAGTAGTTACACAAATTCTCACCTCTTCCAGGTGTTCCCCGGGCCCCCTTACCCGAAGAACCCCCAGAGCGAACCGGCGATCCACCACCAACATTCTTATGCCCCACAGGCTCCCGCACAGGGTCACTGGACCGGCTTCTATGAATGAGGACATACTCATCCGCCAGTTCCGCAGCCTCCGCTGCAGTCTTAACCTTACGCTCCGTAAGATGTGTGGCAACACGACTGGGCAGAGAGTTCTTAAACTGCTCCAAGATGATCAACTCGCACAAAATCTCAAAGTCATCAACATCAGAGGACATACACCAACGATTGAAATGGGTAGTCAGTTCCCTCGCAAACTCCATATGCGACTGGTGAACCCTTTTTTCCCACGTCCTAAAACGCTGGCGATAGGCTTCTGGGACTAACTCATACGCTTTTAACACAGCATCTTTGACTGACTTATAAGTGGTGTAAGTGAGTGCATGCGGGAAACAATGTGGGTGTATGTGTGTAAGGTGTAAAACTAAAGCAAACCACAAACAAAATGCTGCATCAGGGATGAGAGAGAGGGGAGAAGTGAGCAGCCAGAGCTTTTTAAAGGCTCATTGAGCACAGGTGCTGCCACTTCTCTGATGACCCTCAGCCCCTCCCACTGCTACCTGCAAGGGAGAAGACAAGCCACAAGGCAGGAAGGCAAAGAGGGTCATCACAACCTGTCACCCTGAAGAAAGGGGCGGTGGCTGGGCTCCTCCAGTCAGCAAAAGTTGTGGAAGAGGTTGAGCTCCAGTCAGGGGTTTCAACATTGTCCGAACCTGTTAATTCTGTCTCTGTTTCTGTCCCCAGCCACCGGCAGTCCCTGTATGTTGAGAGCTGTGCTAGCCTGTCAGAGGGTTACTGTGGTAGGATGGCCCATCTGCTGCAGTCATACAGCGACGTCTTCTCCACGGGGCCCACTGACCTGGGCCACACCAGTCTTGTGCAGCATGATATCCTGACCACCCCGGGGCCGCCTGTAAAACAGCCCCTACGCAGAATGGCCGGCGACAAGCAGCTTGCAGCAGATCAGCAGGTGCAGCAGAGCCTGGAGAGCGGTGTGGCCCAACCCAGCAACAGCAGCTGGGCTGCACTAATCGTAATGGTAAGGAGGAAAGACCAGAGCCCAAGACTATGTGTAGATTACAGACCCTTAAAACGACGAACTATTAAGGATGCCTATCCCCTGCCACGCATCCAGGACACTCTAGACACTCTCCACTGCCAAGTACTTTAGCACACTGGACTTAACGTCAGGCTACTGGCAGGTAGAGATGACTCCAAGGGCCCATAAGGCTGCTGCTTTCTGCACCCGGAAAGGACTGTTTGAGTGGAATGACTTATGGATCATGTCCTTGCTGGGTTGCAGTGGGAGACGTGCTTAGTGTATCTGGACAACATTATAGTTCTGGGGCGGGATGCTACTGAAATGATGGAGCGTCTCAGTCAAGTGTTCACCAGGCTACGTGAAGCCAATCTCAATCTGAAGCCATCCAAATGTTGCCTGCAGGTGATTTATCTGGGGCACATCGTTTCTGCTAGGGGGAATCGCCACCGACCCTCAAAAGATCCAGAAGGTGGTTGAGTGGCCGACACCCTGAAACATCTCAGAGGGACATCAGTTCGTCGGCTTGGCTTCTTATTACAGATGTTTCGTGCAGGATTTCGCCATGCTCGCCAAACCGCTCCATGAGCTCACCAAAAAGTATGCACGCTTTGACTGGACAGATGAGTGCCAGGCGGCATTCGAGGCATTGAAGAGCCGGCTGACATCAGCGCCTGTGCTAGGCTATCCCCTCGATAGCAGCGAGTTGTTACTCGACACCGACGCTAGCGATGGGGGAATCGGAGCAGTCCTCTCCCAAATGCAAGGGGGCGAGGAGAGGGTCCTAGCCAACGGGAGCAGACGGCTGTCAGCTACGGAGCAGAATTACTGCACTACCAGACGCGAGCTCCTGGCGGGGGTGTAGTTCACTTCGCACTTCCGACAGTACCTGCTGGGGAAGCGGTGCACCCTCCGGACTGACCCCAGCAGCCTGCGGTGGTTGACCAGACTGAAAGAGCCAGAGGGCCAACTTGCTCGCTGGCTGGAAAAACTGTCAGAGTATGATTTCCAGGTGATCCATCGCCCAGGAAGACACCACCAAAATGCTGACGCACTTTCCAGGAGGCCGTGCCGAGAGTCTTGTCCATGTACGGTGCCAGAGCATAACCTAAGTGCTGATGAAGCATTCCAACAGCACGTGGCCCCTGCAGTGACAACGACGCCTCGCAGATTGCCCCAGCCTCATACCCCGCTTGACGCATTGTCATGCAAGTTCCAGCTCCTGAGGACCCCTGCAGGGACGAGGACTTGTAGGCAGCTCCAGTCTCATTCAATGCTCAAGACATTGTCACGCAAGTTCCGGCGTCTTGCATCCCTGCCGAGACAGGCACCGTGGAAGTGGATTTGACTTCCAGCCCCTGCAGAGACGAGGACCATATATGGACTTCCTGACTACTCAGGGGTAGTCCCAAAACTGAAATTTCACACCTGACTGTCTCTCACTTGGCTTGTTTATTCCTGTCTTTGTTGATTTAACTTTTGTATAAAAACCCTGTGGCCAAATCAATCTGGGTCAGCATTTCAACCAGACCCTGGTCTGTGTAGACGTGCTCACCGCCGGCTGAATAAAAACTCACTATACCACGAGCGGACTTATGAACTGATTTTGATAAATTCCTCAACAGTGCCCAGTGGCAACATAAAGCAGTGCAGTGCAGCCTAGATGACACCATAACTTTTACAGAGCAACCTCCAGTGGGGGTGGTGGAGCCTGATGACTGCTGTGGGGGCCGTTTCACATCCAAACCAGAGCTCCCTCTAGTGGGGGTAGAGGACAACTTCACTCATCCACCGGGTGAGTGAACCACCTGACAACAACCTGTTCTGTGTCTGCAGGATATCAATCCCCCTGTTCGAGAGGAAGAGGAGGAGCCAAGCATAGCGGTGCCCCGTGAGCACAACCTGCCACAGCCTGCAACTGAAAAGATCCAGGGGCAAAAACCACAAATCAAGTGGCCAAAAACCTGTGAGAAAAAGGAGTGGGAAACCATTACCACAGACATCAGCAAACTCCTGGAACAACTGAGGGGAACTGCAGTTAAGAAGCTGGAACGAATGGGAGACCTGATTTACAGCTATGGTGCTGAGCGCTTTGGAACTGCAGAAAAGAGGACGAAAACATCAACCACCCCGATGAAGTCTAGGAGACAGCAGGAGATGGATCGGCTAGTCAAGGAAAGAAGGCAGCTGAAAAAACCATTGGCCCCCCCACTTTTCCCTCCTCTCACATTCTTTTTAAAGCCTGAATTATGGTTCCGCGTTAAATCAACGGCGTAGCCTACGGTGTAGGGTACGCTGCGACGCGGGACGTACGGTGCTGCATACCCGACGCCATAGGCTCTCCATTGGTGTAAAGCCTGAATTATGGTTCCGCATTAAACCGACGCAGAGTCCACGGCGTAGGGTCTGCGTTGGTGTAACGCGGAACCATAAATCAGCCTTAACATCCCTGACAGGGACAGCAGTAGATTACGTGATTTATTTGCAGTCTGGACATGGAGAATTGAATATCTCCTGCAAAGAATGTATAAAACAATCGACAAAGCACGAAGTCACGTGACCCAATGGTTTCTGCAAAGCGGTTTGGAAGCCAGTTTTTCTTCGCACAGGGCACAGCCATGTTGCTCAAGATGCGATTAAATCTTATGGCACTTTTCCACTAGTACCTACTCTGCGCGCTTCTACTCACCACGCCCCCGTCTTGCGCTTCTCCACTAAGGGGCCGAGACGGTTAGAGGCTGGCCGAGTAGGTACTTTTCTGTACCTATTCTGCAGAGGTTCTAAGCGTGCTGAGTCGGCCCTGTATCTGACGTCATCACACTACACGCCACTGATTGGTCAGGGGGCGGGGCCGTCAGACGTTTGAATCAGGAAGCAGGAATCAGCGCGATTTTATCCGACAGACAATGGCAGTGCAAACGTCTGTTTGGTGATCCAACTCTGAGGTGCAGATGTTCATAAACCTGGTGGCTGAGGAGAGAATTAAAAAGGGATCTAGACGGGCGACAAGGAACAATCAGATCTACCAGGCGCTCTGTTTCTTCTCAGCCGCTCGCGGCTCCCAGCTGATTTCTCATCAGCACCGACACAAACAAACATGTTGGTGTTGGCTAGGCCGGATGGTCCCCGGCCTGAGTCGGGGACGATGGGGGTTTGTGGCAGGGTGGAGGAGCAGCCACTCAGCTGATTGGCCACAGGTGTGCCCAATCAGCCTCTCCACCCTGCCTGGCTTCATAAAGAGCGGCTGCACACCAGCAAGAGGGCTCTGCTGAATGTTCTGCTGCTGCACGTGTGTCTGGGTGGAAGGAGAAAGGAGAGGAAAGGAGTTCCTGCACTAAACCCTGTGTCCTCTGTCCTGTCGGGTGACTCCTGTAGCACTAGCCCTTTCTACAGATTTAATACATGTTGATGAGAACTTTTTTCCAACTGCGCCACTCAGTTATTGTTTTGTTGCTGTTATTGTTTTAACTCTATAGAGCAGAACAGTAAGAATGGTCTTCCAAGTAAGAATAAGCAGAATGAAATTGTATGTGCAGGCTGACTTATATGCCTACAGTATACATCAGGTTTCAGTCTGATTTGACACAGGTGGTGAATGAAGAGGATTGTTTCATGAATATTTTGTCTCTTTTCTATCAGAGAAGAGTCAAGATAAGAAACCTGCAAAGGCTTTGAGGGAAAAAAAAGAAACTTCTTTGTCATCTAAATTAGAAAAAGCTGTGCTTGCCAAGGTAATTTTATTGACGCAGGAACAGATTTCCCGCAAGTAAAGTGAAAACAATTGGAGGACCATAAGTTTTCAGAAAAAGCTCACACACTGGGGACTACACTTGCAATGATAATGTATTTTTTCTTTGTGTTCATTTGCAAAGACTGAACAATATGGGAAACACAGCGAGAGCTATCCTCTCTAATATTATTCAAAAAGAAAACAGAAATGTAATAATTAAATGCAAAAGATGGAAGCCTACATGGACACTGCAGTTCAAAGCTCTTCAAATTATTATTTTTGTTGCTGTTTTAATTATTCCGTGTAATTTAAATAACATCAAGATGTATTTTCTCTTTTGAGTTGTTTTTTTTAAAGACTATATGGACAAGGGTGTCTGACAAATTTCTTCTTGTTTGTTTAATTAAGGGCACAGGTATTTTTGCTTTAATAACGGCCTTCATGTTCATCATATTGGGTGCTAACATCTATATAAAGATCCATGACATACGGTATATCTGAGTCTTATGTCTAGCTCATTTAAAAAACACCAGTTCTTTTGACAATTACATGCAAATATTCATACATTCTTGGTGATAATAGAGAACTGCTCTAAGAATAACAACCCTGTGTCTGGATTCATACACAAAAGGCCTTTCAAAACTGATAAGTCTCTGAGACAAGCCAGTTACTCATTAGTTTCCTCGAGTTTCATTAATAAATAAACTTGGGTGTTTTCAGAATAGAAAACAAGGTCAAGATCAAATTTTTTTTTTTTTTTTTTTTTTACCTTGTCTGCACACATATTATTGATTGATACCATGACGGTAGAAACCAAAAGTGTATATATGTGCATTATTACTATATGTAATATATACATATATATACGCACACATATGCGTACACATACATAAATATACACATACAAACCCAGTGTTTTTTTTTTTTTTTTTTTTTTTTTTTTTTTTTTTTGGGGGGGGGGAGGGGGTGGGGGGGGGGGGTGACGACATCCACTGCCAATCCAGGAAGCAGGAACACACGGAGACACACGTCAAGCACTGGAAATCTGCAACAAAAAACCACAAACAAAGCACGAAACCGGCACGGAGCCAACCAAAACACGAACAGCAATCGACCTAAATCTTGAGATCTGATCGCAGTCTGAGCTAAGCTATCGCTACCGCTACCTAAACCCAAAAACTAGAGAGCCAGCATGCAGGTGAACAAGCCAGTGTGTATGTCTATCAGGGCTGGACTGGGACAAAAAATCGGCCCGGGCATTTTGAGCCTAGACCGGCCCACCAGGTATTGATGGAAAGAAAATGAAGCCTATGAATGAAAACAAACGTTCTTGTGACACCGCTTGTACACTGTCTTGTTGGTGTGTATGTTCTTGTCTAATAAACCTAAACCTACACCATCCCCCCCAGTCCCGTTATAGATGTACTTAGTACTGTTTCTGAGTAGACCAGCAAACTTGTATGGCAAGCCGTTTTAACATTTAATAGCTAGACTGGATATGTGTTGCAGATATCTGTAATTCAATTGTTCCTAGTCAAAAAGAACATTTCAGATATCTACAATGATATATTAACCCATTTTAAACAGGGGGAACGCATTCTGACAGCAGTATTTCACGCTGTCAGAATGCGTTCCCCTCTGTTTATCATGAAGGGATGCTCACACATCTTTAAAATTCATACTGCTGACTTCTTTCACCACCACAGATAAGTCCTGTGATTTTCAGGCTGTGGGGGGCCCTCGCGCGTGAGCGTAGCGAGCGCGCGCGAAATTTTTTGGGTTTTTCGGGTCGGATCGGGTGTCTATATGCGCAATTTTAACTCTCACATTAGCAAAATACTGGATAACTTCCCCTGCCTCATCATCATTTGGCTTTCCTCGACGCGGGGCCCCACGGCTGCTTGAGACCCGGTTGGATCAGTGATTTTTGTAACAAATTTATCAAACGAGCCTTTCAGAGAGGCATTAAACTCTTCCATTTTCTTTATTTTTTTTTCTTTTTTCATCCCCTGATGGAAATTTCCTGATTCTATCTCGTTCTCTCGACATTGTGTGACAGTTTGTTCCAACTCCACCCGTCTGGATCAGAGCAGCTTGTGTCTGCGCTTGGTTTGACGCAGTTGTATTGAACAGACACGCGCATCATTGCACATATATTTATTGATATGCACAGACTAGTACACATTTAGGTCTGTAATGGAACGTGACTGTTGATATTTATAAGGGAAAAAACGAAAAAAAAATTGAAAAAAAAAAGAATTTGGAAAAAAAAAAAAAAAAAAAAGGCCCCTTGGGGCGCGAGGCCCCTTGGGGCGCGAGACTTCAGCCCATAACCAATCTAACTCATCATAACCAATCGGCCAGTGGTACCAGTTGTTGTCAGGTAAAAAACAAAATCAAATGGTCCGATGGGCCTGCCCGAGCCAAAAAAAATAAAAAAAATCGGCCAGCCCAAAATCGGGCCGGCCGATGGTGATTTTGGGCCGGCCCGGGCCAAAAAAAAAAAAAAAAAAAAATTTTTTTTTTTTTTTTTTTTTTTTTTTTTTTTTTGGGCCGGCCCGGCCCGGCCCAAAATCACCATCGGCCCACCGGGCAAATGCCCGGTATGCCCGATGGCCAGTCCACCCCTGATGTCTATGTGTGTGTGTGTGTATGTATATGATCATGCGTGTGTGTGTGTGTGTGTGCATGTGACTAAATGACTATATGTGTGTATGTGTGTGTGTGTGTGTGTGTGTGTGTGTGTGTGTGTGTGTGTGTGTGTGTGTGTGTGTGTAATAAACCAAACAAAGCTCCACCTGAAGTGTATCTATAGTGGGGGAGGGGGGGGAGCGACCCCGCCACCCGCGAGACCAGAGGCCGACAAGGAAGAGCCCGGAACCCAGGCCACCGGCAAACCCCACAGAGGGGAGAAGTAGGAGGGAGGCAACCCACCGCCTGCGAGGCCCCCCCCCCGCCCGGCGGCGGCCGAGGGGGCCCGCGGGCGGGGCCCCCACGGCGCGGGAAGAAGCAGCCAGGGATCCCGCGGCGGCGGACCGCGACCCAGGCAATCCCCGGCCACCCGGTCCGGGCCGGACACGCGGCCAGGAGGCCCTCACCCTTCAGGCCAACGACCCCCACCCGGCAGGGGGCCAGCCTGCCCGGAGAGACAGAGCCGCCCCGGCCGCCGACGCGGGCAGGCGCACCCGTCCCCCACGAAAGTGGCCCTCCAAGACCAGAGGGGCGCCCCGCCGTAGAGGCAGCGGGGGGGACCGGAGACGGGCCCGGAGAGAGGGAACCCCCCAACAAGGCGACACCCGCGCAGGCCCGACAACGGAGGGCCCCAGACCCAGGCATCCCATTCATTCATCCATTCACCTATCCGATACCTATACTAATAATAATATAATATACTATACATAATAATAATAATAATAATAATACTAATAATAATAATAATAATAATAATAATAACCATCTTTGTATAATATAATATTGATAAATTATTAAGTTTTTGATGTCCTGCCAATGGAGGCTCAAATCCTCCATGGCAGGACCCTTCCATACCGCATTCTCACCGACACAGACATACAATCACGCACCGTTTCCCCCTCCCCGGGGGGGTCCAGCACCGCCAGAAGGCACCCCAGGCTGCACGGCGGGCCCCGCCAGGCCCGGGTAACCCGACCCACCCGTCCGAGGCCCAGGCCGGTGAGGGAACGCGGGTGATGTGGGACCCCCTCCCGCCCCTAGTGTTGAGTGCATGTGATTAATGCCATAAAAACAGGGAGGAGGGAGGGCCAAGTATCGATTGACACCGACCCCCCCCCCTCCCGAACTACGTGTCCTTGTCAAGTGTATTTATAAAGTGTTGAATGTGCAGTGTCTAGTTTGCTGTTAAAACCGTGAGGCGGGGAGTGCCGGGCCACGCGGGACAGTGCCCCCCACGACCCGGACCCCCCGCCTTTCGCCTATGTGCGTATGAATCGTGTAGGGGGGACAAGAGGGGGAGCGGAGGCCGAAGCCAGGAGGCAGGACCAGCAAAGCTGGCCCTGATAAGACACCCGCGTCCCCCCACCGGCCATCCAGTAGACGGGGGCCGGCCCCCCGAGCCGGGCCAGGGCCCCACCGTACCTCCACGGGCGCCCCCGGAGCCGCCGGAGCCCCCCAGACGGAGGGGGTCAAGATCAAATTTAATTAAATAGCACATTAATAAACAACAACAGTTGACGTGAGTGCTTTACAATAAGTAAAAAAAAATGATGATGATAACAAGGCAATAAAAAGGTAATCAAATATTTAAACTTTAAAATTATAACACATATAGTAAATAGAGAACACTGTAGTTTAAAGTAATTGGTCAAATTAGGTTCTCGTTTTCTGAAAAAGCCAAGGAGAATAGAGCAGTGATTCCTTCATATATGGAAAGTTGAACTGCTTCCCAGGTGTGGGGCAGCTGCAGCAAATGTTCGGCCACCTCCATGTCCTGATTTGGATCCAGTGGCAGGTTGACTGCAGTGCTCTTACTGGGGTTCTCAGCATTTTTTGAGTCTCTGAGCATGTATGCCCAATCCCATCTGACATGCGCTCACAGTGCAGTGGTATCATATGACTGAAGATCTTTCCCAATATCAACTTGAAATGTTGATATGGTTGCCAATCAGCCTTAAATGGAAAGAACTTGATATGACAGTTGCACTGATGATCAGACTTTCAAGAACAAATGCGCTTGTTTTAAGATTAGGAAAGTAAGTAAGTAAGCTTCATCCAAGTTGAAGGTCACTGAGACAGTTTATAAAAGTTGCACTATAGGTTTCAATTGTCCAGTTCAATGAACAGATGAAATTAGATAAAACCAGCAAAACAATGGAGGAAAATACTATATTTCTTGACGTTGGAAATATTAAGTTAAATATAACCCAAAAGAAGCAGAACAGAACAGAAAAAGTCCTCCACAAGAACCCTCTAAAACACCAACTCGGGTATGTGCAGATGACACATCATTCACTTGTGCTTGTTGTAATCCAGATAAATATGACTTTTACTAGCTCAAAACCAGAGCTGTCAAAAGTATTCACATTCATTACTCAGGTAGAAGTAGAGATACTAGAGTTTAAAAATACTCCTGTAGAAGTTGAAGTATCAACTCAAGTTTTTTACTCAAGTAAAAGTATAAAAGTACTGGTTTCAAAACTACTTAAAGTATAAAAGTAAAAGTAATGTATGGGGGGAAATAGCCATTAAGGACAAAAGCCATTGAAAATGAATGCATCTTAGTATAATGCAAATATTTTAAAGAACCATATATGTGTACTATTGAGCATTAACATGTGTTTCAGAGAGCAGAAGATATGATGACTAGTTGCCTATAAGTATTGTAATGGTGCAAAAAGTCAAACTTCAGAGGCATGTTATCATTTATCCTAACCTTTATTGGAATGTACATCCAAGTTTAGTTGCAGGAATCTGAGGGCGACGGATGTAAGAACAAAACTGGACAAGAACATCTGAAACAACCACAACCAAATTCACTCTATCCGGATGGCGCAATTTAACTGGATGGTTTTTTTTAAAGGCCGAAATGAAATAGAGTAACAAGGCTGTTTTTAAAATGTAAGGAGTAAAAAGTACAGATAATTGCTTGAAAATGTAAGGAGTAAAAGTAAAAAGTCGTCTGAAAAATAATTATTCCAGTGAAGTATAGATAACCAAAATTTCTACTTAAGTAAGGTAACGAAGTATTTGTACTTCGTTACTTGACACCTCTGCTCAAAACTAGTTGAAAGCAGTGTTCTTTATCCAGAGGTGGATAATCCAGGTACCATAGAGTAAAAACCCTGTCATGTTTCTTGATCAGCCTGTACATTTAGAACAGGTGTTTTCACCAACGACCTACCATCTACCTGCAGAGGAGCTGGTTTAGTGACTGGTTGGAACAAGTAATGCATGAAACGATTTAAAAAAAAAAAAAAAAAAAAAAAACAGTCTTAAAGCAGCACAATGTAACTTTCAGCTTTTGTTGAGTTTGGCGGCTCCTTTGGACAAAAGCGGTAGTGCTTTACCAGTAGTGTGGAAGGGTTCCTACCATCCAGCTCCAAGTTACATAGTGCCAGTGAAGGCGATACAGACCCCTCAGACCATGACAGAGGTTCATTAAACCTGTTGGAAGTTGATGTACCATCACAATGACTCTGGAAATATTATATTAAGGTGGAAAAGTTACATTGTGCTGCTTTAATTAAAGGTTATAATCAGCATATGTTCAATGTGCTAGCTGAAGACAATTTTGATAAGGATTTTACAGATATAAGGGAAATCTGTAATTGGAGTGGTTGGATTCCAGCTGTGCTCATAGCAGCTCATTTTCTCAGATATGGATTCAGTGGGGGGTTTGTCTACAAGTTTCTGCTGGACCTTGACTTTAGTGTCCCACTGGAATTCATCATCTCGGACGATGCACATTCTGCCTCTTCGTCTCCTGTCATGCCTGCTGCTTTTCCATGATCCAGTCCTTTTTCCTCAGTATGTACACCTGCTGCTTGATTGTAGAGTTAAGCCTCTTGAACACCGAAAGCAGCAACCGCACAGCTGCTCTCAGAAACCCATTAATTTCAATGGCTTGTGCTGTGTTGTGACAGTTTGTTGCTGCACTCATTAAGCGCATGCACATTGTAGTGGAGAGCTCAGTATCCATGCCAGCTCAGTGTAATCAAACTAGATCAAGGTTAAAAAATCTTTGGCTCCCAATATCTTACATCTAGATGTGGATACAACGACTTGTGTCTGAAACCCAAAGCAAACACAAGCTAACCTTCAGTTTGGAAATCATCAAGGTCAGAAGTTTGATGATCTCCTGAACTGATACGGAGGCTTTAACTTGTGATGAAAAAGTTAAGAAATTAAGAGTGTCTCCAGGGAAAACCTCATAACTGTGGGACCACTATAGAAAACCTGCATAGATTTGAATGGACTGTAAAAATCTTAATAAGATAAATTCAGCACCAGCACAACTTGTACAAAGACAGCCTGAGGGAAAAGATGAGATTTAAAAAATATAAAAGATCTGGCTAATTGGCTCAAACAAAAGAAGGCAAAAAAGAACACCAGAAGTAAGGATGAAGCGATTGACAGTGAGGGAAAATGAAACTGCTGAAGAGAAATGTGGGAGAAAAAGCCAACAGACCTTAGAATAAAAACAGGTGAGATGGAGCAGATCCTCCTATTTTAACTTGCACCAAAACCTTCTTAAGACAAATATGTGCTCATTATAATAAATAGGTGGATTCAGTCACATAACTTCTCAACATAAATAACAACAACACCTTCACCTCTATGAACTGATCCATTTTGTACACTTACACATTTGAATTGAAGAGGAATTGAGTTTTGGAACTTGAATCCAGCTGGGGTTTTTTGTCTTGTTTAAGTTTTTTTCCCCATCTTTATGGTTGTACATATGGTAATGCTCATGATAGTGTTTTTTATACTCCGACTTGAAACACTAAGGTGTGAAATTTATTTATAAGGCCAAAGACAGCTTAGAAGGACTGGCGACCTGTCTCGGTTACACCCAGCGAACCTGGAGGGCTGGGATAGGCTCCAGTCAACCGTGATCCTGAATAGGATTGAACCAGATGTAGTAAATGAATGAATGAATGAAAACTGATGAGATGCCGTGCTGCAGAAAGTGGTCACTCAGATATTGATAGCACTATCTCTTTCTAAGTGGATCCATGGAACACATTCACAAGATGATTCCTGAAAAATGATTTATGAGAAAAGCGCTGAAGAGATTTACAAGTATGAGAATCTCATCAACTCATCAGTAAGGCACGGGCGGCTGCATAAAAAGCAGACAGGCACATACGGACTCAATTTGCATTGTGCCCACAGAATAATTGTAAACAAGTCAGCGTAAGGTTGGCAGCAAATCAACCCTATACCTGTTCACGTGACGGATGGACTAAGAGCAGAGACAGTGCCCCCACATCACTTCTTTAGAGGGAAGGCACATTGTTATAGAAGGCAGAAGAAATCTTGACTGACAGGTTTTGATTAAATTAGTAGGGAGCGCAGAGCTGGATTTCGAAAGAGGAGAACACAATGAGGGTTGTACACTTAGCCTGGGCATATCCAGCATCCCAACATGCTTTCTGAATTTGATCTTCATGTAAGGATCCTGTCAAGAAACCTCATTGTCACTACTAAGTCCCAAAATAATTATTGTACAGCCTGCTTAAAGAGGAAGAAGTTTATATAATCTCATTTATATACATTTGTTGCAAAGAAAATAAAAATTAAAACGTCAAACAGTTTTAATTTGGTCGTCATCATATTTTTTCCCCCATCATTTCATTTCAGATAATTTCATCATCAATGATTCATGACTCTGAAGTCCTTGACTTCCAAAGAAACGCCTCAGAAATTAGCTCCATTGCAGCAAAGAAGAGAGTAATTATTTGCAGAGGCATGATACAGTCCCTTCAATCCACATCTTTTGATTAATATCACCAACAGAAATGGAAAACAAATAAAAAACAGAAACACAAAATTAATTTTCCTGCACATGTGCAGTAGGATATACATGTTTGCAGCACACAATCTGTCATAAAAAAAAAAAACAATAAAAAAAACAGGCACTCTGGGTGATGTTCTCTCTGTTCTCTGTTCTCTCTACATGAAGTTTTGGCTCACGTGATTAAGGGAGATAATCATTGGCAAACAAAGAAAGGGCTGTTCAATGAGAAGTGTTTTTATAGCCCTGATATATCTAAATCAGATAGCTGCTGTGCATACATTTTGATATTTCAACAGAAAAATATCTATTTGATTGGCAGGATGCTTTGGGAAGAATATCCATCCACAAGTTTCACAACCAAAACAGATGCAGATCACATCCCTGAGCAGACAGGTTGGAGTCTGGAACATACATCCACTCTATGACAAATACAGAGACTGGAAAGAAAGTGTACCGAAGCAGATAGGAAAGGAAACATGGTGGGGGGGGTTGAAAAAAAAATACAGCAGAGGGAGAGATGTAATAGCTTATCTAGAATGAAGTTCCATCATTGTTATTCATAGAAATGTACACCTGGAATAGAAGATTTTTTTGTTTCTTCACAGTCATATTGGCTGAATTTGCCATTCAATTAAATGATAGTTCAATACAATTGAGCCTGATGTGGGAGGGGTAAAAAGCGGCATTGGTAAAGCCTGGGATGACCTGGATAAAACAATATAAAGGCATTAGAAGTTATTTTGCAGGAAATGATTTCTACCGACGTGGCATTCTTTTACACTGTAGCGTATAAACACGCTGCTTCAGGCATATTTAGCTTTTTGCTGAAAATTGCATAAACATAACTAAATTTTGGATAACAGTTTTAGTAAAGGGTGTTGTTTCCCATGCCTAAATGGTGTAAAATAACATATAAAAGCAAAATAATGAATGCATAGAGGTTCACAGTTACATAACGTCAAGGCCCAATAATGGGATAACTGGCTTATGCTTCACAAGAAAGATTTATGTCTATGGAACTAAAACTTTACCTTTTAATCCGACCCAGGGATGGGCAAAAGGGATGGTAAAAGATATCACATAATTTTTACACAGAATGGTGATAATCAGTATTATCTATGGATATTTACTGATATAACTTTGAATATACAGTATTGATACCCAATTTTAAGTATTTACATTATTTTCTCAGTGAGTGTCAACAGTTAAAGTCTGTGCATTTCCAGTGATCCCATCCCCTCCCTTACGTGTGATTTCAGATTATTACAATGTCCTCAGCCAGCAAGAAGTCTCTAACATCTCTTCAATGACTGCAGTTTTTCCATGAATGCTAGCATTTTGGGTTTTTTTCCACAGCAGCAGGAAAGAGTCATTGAGCGGCCTCAGCAGGTGGAGACTCCTGTTTAAGAGAGGTGTTGTGACAACAGCCCATCTCTGACTGTTACCATGATGAGCTGACTGATTTCATCCTGTACACAGTTTGCAGCACTTTTTGCACCTCTTATGCATTATTACACTCCTCTCCCAAGGTAGAACAAAATTCAACATTTACCCATATCTTTTCCAACATGTTGCTACATCTAACACTTGTTGCTTCTTTAAAAAAAAAAAATCACAAAGTTGCAAAGTTGGCAGCAATGAAAGGTATACATAAATCTGCAGCTCTTTTTTTGGTTCAGAAGGATTAGTAAGGTGCTGAGCTGTACCATGGATGACAAGAAATACACGCCAAGTGTAAAAAGATACAGGACCACCAGATTGTATAGTTATAAACAGTACTCGAGTTGTAAAAAGAATTCAGGGGGGATGGTGGATTTTATCATATGGGGACAGATAATTTGTGCTGATTACAAATAATATAATATATTACAAATGATAGCACTGACTAAAACCTAAAACACCTGCAGAAATACTGCAGGAATGACATAGCAGCAGTTAAATGCAGCCTTCTGTAAGCTTTAAATATCCACTGGGCTTACATCAAATACATCAAAACACAACAATAAAAAACAGTTTTCTGAACTTATCAATATGACTCTGTCCTTCACAGGATAAGTAAAATGGATCACTGCAAAAACTCAAAATCTTAACAAGAATATTTGTCTTATTTCTAGTTAAAATGTCTCGTTTTAGTAAATTTTCACCTGTTTCAAGTACATTTTCACTTTAAATAAGTAGAAAAATCTGCCAGTGGAACAAGATTTTTTTGCTTGTAGTAAGAAGATAAATCTTGTCCCACTGGCAGATTTTCCTACTTATTTAAAGTGAAAATGTACTTGAAACAGGTGAAAATTGTCAAAAAGGTTATTTTTCTGGTGATGACTCTAAATGTTGAAATAGCAGTAAAACCACATTCATTGATGAAATGACAAGGGATGGAAAGGGGGCATGGCAGTTTTACAGGGGGGATGATTTGGACCGTTTTTATTTCAGGGGGGATGCCATCCACCCTCATCCCCCCTCAACTCCAGTACTGGTTATAAACAGTATTATCTGACTTATATCATTTTGTAGAAATGGCCAGTATTAACCAAGAAGTTGGTATATGGCAGAGCTTTGATCTGACCTCTGTAATTTTGAGTATGCTGTAGTTCTTCAAAACTTTTCAAGTTTATTTACTTTATTCACCTGTTTGCAAGTATTTTTGAAAGAGAAGTGGAAACATGGAGAAAGGGAAGTAGGGCAATATAAAGCAAGACCGCTGGATTGCATCATGGTCTGTCCACAGCCCAGTGAGCCTCAAGGATACCATAATCTCTTCCCTCAAGCAGTTCCCCTTGAAATACAGCTTTTATTTTTACCTGCCTGACCAGAATAGGCTCAAAAGGCTCTGACTTGGACTTCTATTTAAAGTAATATTCCGTATATATATCTGGACTCGGGAGCAATATGAACAGTCTACACAGGTGGATGAATGTGTACATAAATTCCAAGAGGCAATGTTAGTTGTAGACATGGTTATATGTCATATAATGAATGTCACCTCAGTATAACTGCAAAGCCCCTTTCTGCTCATCCACATAAAAACACCTAAAGCTTGTCTTCTCAGAAATAAATCTCTCCCTCAATCAAACATGACTTTGCTTCTTCTGATAGGCCAGATTAGTATGTGAGTCAATCCAAAGATTTACACTAAGTCTATAAAGCAAAAGCACAAAAAGATAATCTTGGCTGACCACAAGTCTTGGCAAAGCATCTGATCCCCCTGTCACCCCCAAGTGGGATTCGATGGCCCGTATCCTATCAGGAACAGTTCTTGTCCAGAGGCATGTTCCGGCGATAACCAATCCACCGGAGAGCGGTAAGAATAAGCAGATGAATGGTCTGGGAGGAGCTGTATAAACAGTGAACTCAATATTATTGGATTTGTTAAACAAACTGCACCTTAGAGAGGAGCTTATTACTCGAGCAGGAAATGTGCAGCTACTCCGTGCATAAATCATATCAGTCATACAGCATTGTATCAAGACTCGAAGCGGCTGAATGCATTTTTGAAAGCTGTCAAGTGCAGAGGTCTGTCTCATCAATGATCACACAACATTGCTTTGTGAGAGACACTGACCGCTGCTATACATATTCCACTGTTGAGCTTCTCTCGCTTTTCCCTCAAGTGCATTCACGTGGATTCAACAAGCAAACATCTGAAAGACAAAAAATAATATGCAAAAATTATGGAGTTTTGAATCTGAAATGTGCCTGACAGCTGCAAAAACATTTCTATGCAAATGCAGGAAATAAACTGAACACGGAAAATCATCCATGCATAAATTCATAAATGAAAAAATTATCTAGCAATAGATTTAATAAAAACGTTCTAAATTAACCTTCATATAAATATGCTCTACAGTAAGGCACAGCTCAATCAAATCATACATGTACAATCATTGTCGTGATGTGGAGTATAGACATTACATCCCTGCATCTTCTTCACCTGAGCTTGTGACCAGCACCACTGGGATTTACCTTCCTGTTTCACTGCAGTAATTGAAACCGTGCAGGTGTGAGGCTCTGTGCACAGGGACTTCATTAGTAAAGTGAGAAATTTTACCTGACCCATTTTTCAAAATACCCCAAGTACCACGGTACAGACCACTTTAATGACACCCCGACACCTGTTTGACATAAAGAAGAAGGGTGTTTAATTTATCACCGGGATGTGATGATCCCCAAAGGATCTTGAATCCTACAGGTGTGTGAAGTGAAAGTCAGTGATGCCGATGATTTGTCTAAATTTATGCTATGTCTTTTTTAATCAAAGAACACAAATCTTATGAAAGGCCACTATGATAAATTGATTAAGAAGTTTTATTGTGATTTTATTGTGCAGTTATCATTTCCAAAACCTCTATGGGGATATAATCAGAGCTTCTCTGCTCTCTTTCAGTGAGGAAACCGTAGACCTTGTTTTTTGTTTTCCCATTTTTTTTTAAATTTCTCCCCGCTTATAGATTCAAGCAGTCAAGTGCACAAAATTGTCTAGTTAGGAAATCACTTTGCGGGTAGCTGACTGTCCGCTCACTGGGAGAGAGCAGGTAAGCATGAGTGGAATATCAAGTGTCACAGACAGATGATGGCAGTTTCTGTTATATCGCCTTCATTTATGCATACAAGAATTCATCAAGAAAATTCTTATTTTAAAAACTCAAATGGGTTTGAGTCCTGATTTTCCTGAACAGATATTAATAGAAGATGCTTTTGTTTATAGGAGTGCATAATCGAGTAACAGAAAAAAACATCATAAACTCGTAAAATCTATATTAAAAAAAATGTTGATTCATATTTTATATTTTGCCATGTAATCTTGTTTTCTTTTTACAGAGTTATTTTAGAAAACCAAATTTTCCAGTGTTGCCAGGGTGACAAGTACCAGTCCAGGAATGCTACAAAGAGAGCATAGGCAGGCTGTGAGAATCCGTGAGGAAAAAAGGAAGGCTTTCACCTAGCTCATGATTAAGTGTGAAGTTTGTCACTGCAAATCCATGTGTACTTAAGGCAAAATATTGAGATCCTTTTTAAGACAATTACTGTCACCAGTGAACAAAGACGAGCACTTGAAGCCTGTGACTTGTTTTGGTAAGCACTGATTATGTTGCTGCTTCCTCTCCGATAAAATTGTCCTGGAGTTATGTCCGATCCTTAATGAGTCTGGAGTCGGTAACTGGCGCAGACGTATGCATCTTGAAAAGCTTATTTCACTCTGTGTCAACTGGGGAGGCACATTTTGATTCATCCCAAATCTGCATACCCAATTTACATTTCAAAAGGAAGCAATCATTTTAATTTCCATGAAATTGGGTGTCTATTAGAAGCTGACTTAGACGGAGGGAAGACAGGAATCAGTCCAATGGGATTCTGACTGGTAGGACATTACACTTGGGAAATAACCATGCAGATTATTGAAGTATCACCATCCTCTCATGTGTTCTTTCTGCATTAAGTAACATAACCTGACAAATAATCATAACCAATGCATTATCAGACAAAACTATGTTTAAATACTGTGATCCTTTCTGTTGTAGTTTCAGCAAGGAGAATAAAAATGTTCATATTTTGAGGTAAGGATAGAAAAAAAATACATTATCTTATATAATTATCTCTATTATCATTTTTCCATGTTGTACGCTTTTGTTTTATTAAAGCAGCTTACTTACACTTCTAGTGTCTGAAACAGTTGGTAGTTAATATTAATAGTTAATATTAAGATTATAATTGCATCTAACTACTGCTGCTTTGGGATCATTAGTCAAAGTTATGTAATTTCTTATTTGGAAGGCTCATCCTCTGAAGCAAAAAGTGACCTGATTCTCAAAAATGTGCGCCAGCATGCCACTTTGGAGTTAGCCCTGTAGTGTGCCTGAACTGAAAGAGCACAGGAAATGTTGCTCATAACAAATTTATAACTCAGCTTTTATTTAAAAAATAATGAAAACAACACTTTTAATCCTACTTATCTGTTTTATTTCCTGCTTAAAGACTGAATCACATTCTTTAAACTTGAACAAAGATACAATTCAGGGCCTATAAATCCCGTCTAGATGCAGATCTCATAATTTGTTCTTTAGAAGTTGATACAACTGCAGTTTTTTCCACGACATGACCTATCACATGAATTTATCACATGGGCCACAGAAATGCTCAAAAAGCTATTTTAGGCTAATTTGTTGAACCCTCTTCCACTTTGTGTGGTCAAAGACATTAAAAGACATTAAAAAGCATACATTTTCTGTGTCTAGCCTAGAGTCCATCATATTTTACATCTCCACAAACCACAAATAAACTCAAACATTTTTAAATATTTACACTTTTTCAGGAAAATGCAGAAAAAGTTTTTTTTATGCCAAATCATGATCATTTTCTCACTGCATGAGCATAAAATTCAGAATCTTATTGTTTTGTATTTTGTAGGTCCTACTTTAATAATGTCCATATTTTACAGCCTCGTCATCATTTTACAAAACCATCAGCTGACAAAAGTATTTGCTGATTAATTGGGTTTATTTGGTAAGTTAGAAAATAATCATGGTTTAGACAAGTTTAATGCATGGAAGTTTCACAAGTTAAACACCTGATAGTAAAAAAAATATGTTTAATAGTAACTGAGCATTGTAAAGCGATATATACCCCTTCCTAAACCTATTTGTCAGTTTTAAGAGTGATAGCAAAACAATTATTTTATAAAGATGTGAGCAATTTCTCTGGCTCAATAAAATGCCATGGTTTAAAAAAAAACTGATGTATTCAATTTCAATTCAACTCAAAAATACCTTATTAATCCCCATGGGTAAATTAATTAACATGTTGTATGTTTTTATGCTCCATAATTGAAAATAATGATCCTTTAATGGTTTATTTACCCAGGGTGATGAGTTAATTACTATTATAAAACCCTTTTCTGGACAAAACAAACATTATCACCTGGATTTCACTGATAAAATATGCAGGAGCATCACTTTGGAAAATTATTGCATTTATTAATGGTTTTTATGTGACAACAACTTCTTTAATATCAACTGAAAAAAGTTCTCCTTCCCTAAAAAATGATGGCGGATGACATCCAGTGGTGATGGAAAAGATGTTCATCTTTTTTCGAAAGGCCAAACTACTGGTTGGCATCAAGCAGACAAAATGATTTTCCTGAAACTACAAAAAATTGGTTAAAAAATGTCCCTCACATTATTAAATCTTTATAAGGATAAGCATCATCTTTGAGGATTTAATATGATTGCAAGGAAATCTTGAATCATTGTCCTTTTGTCAAAATCTAATAAAAAAGAAATCTAGTATTAATATAACTTGTGTTTTTGTATACTTGTGAGTCTTAGGATTCACAAAGCAGACTTCAATTTATTTGGCACCATGAAGATTGGACTCTGGAGTAAAAAGGTCATGTTGTCTATGATTGGTGCATCGGTAAAACAGATCACGTCACGTGACACACTTCATGCCTAGTGCCAACCGTAAATGACTTGGAGGCAGTGTTATGACCTGGCATTGCTTCACTTAGTCAGCAATGTTGTGAGCCCCAAAATGTGGCCCCGAACGAAGCCCCCCTGATACAAGGATGGACCAAGGTGACAATGTCATACATCATCAGCCTCACTGTGAGAATGAGATGTCCTTTTCACACATGAAATAGCCACAGCAGAGTCAATACTTTAATCCCATTAAGAAACCCTGGAATGTTACTGGAGAAGACTTTCCTGTGGTTCAAATTTTCCATCATCAATACAGTACAGAAGAAAATTAATGTAACTGTGGATGGAGTTAACTTCAAGATGTTGCATAAGCTTGTTGAAACTACACCATGGTGAATGGGTGCCATAATCAACGCTGAAAGAGGTCCAGCAACATACAAGACTTTATTTTTGGGTGCCTGGAACGATGGGTATAAAATCCCTGCTGCACTGTTGCAGTGAAACTAAAAATATCTGTATCATGATGATGCAAATTGTGGTAAAAGGCCACAAAGGGCTTTAAAGTGCTTTAATTTTTCCATGAACTGAATGAATGTCACAGCTCCTGCTGCAGCTGTAGATCAGGGTTTCTTTTCAAATCTGCGAAGAAGCATAAATGTTTTCAGTGCCTATACCTCTTTTATTTTCTTCTTCTTTTGGCATGCATACAGGTCTCCAATCCTTGTTATTTCACAATCAAAATTAAGTGAATGAAACGTTATTTGTCCCATATGTTGAACTATTCCGGAAAAGATCTCGTGGGTGTTTTGAAGACTTGCTGCTTTTGAGTTTGCATGTTCACCAAACTGAACAAAATGAAACAGATAGCTGCAGACAATGAAGACTTGACAAAGAAAATAAACAGACAGATGAGAGTGGAATTAACAAGAAATACAGAGACATGAATTGATCTTGCTTGAAGGGCAAGAGAGCACAGATGATGGTGGAGGTTTAGAGCAGTGATAGTTGAAATAAAATGAGTTCTGCTTAAAAAGAAAGTAGAGGTTAATCAAATGGTAACACAATATCATCTTTGTGGAGAACCCAAACAATCCTCAGTTTGATTTTTACTATTAAATCTTTTCAACAAAGATGTAGGATGTCGAAACTGAAACAAAGAAGAAGATAAAAGGCATAAATATGCAATTATACTGTGAGTTTAAGGAAATGAACAGAAACTCTTAAATTAAGAGGTCATCTGACGCTTCAAAACTAGATTATAAATAAAACTTTCTCGTTCTTACCCTTAGACCCAAGCTACCTCTTCCTCTATGGACACATTTTAGAGGAACTGTATAAAATATGTGTGGGGACAGAGAGGTCACAGGCGTTTCCTTTAAGTCAAGAAGTCAAAGAAAAAAAGAAATGAAGGGATGAAGATGTAGCAGAATCTTTGCAGTCCAAAAAAATAGTCTTTAAACAAATAAACCATTAAATAGAACACCTATAATCTCTTGTTAAGGATCATTTGAAGTTTCGGATAATTTCAAAACAAAAAAATAACTATCATTACTACAAATGACTTCACACAAGCATGTCTGAATATTCCGTTTCAGCGCTAACAAGGGACGCAAAGTCCTCCTATGAGGGCTTTTGCTCTTTTGTCTTTGAAGAGATTTACATCGAGAGGACACGATTGGTGACTGTGATAAGAAACTAAATTAAATATAGAGAATGTCCTTGTCTGGGCAAATAACAAAGAAAACTCTGGCACTAGCAGCCAGTGGGTTCGACATTTTCTATATGCACTTAAATGATATTCAGGGTCACTGCTGTCACTGGGCGAGAGGTGGGGTACGCTTTAGAAAGGCTGCCACTAACCGCCTGAGGGCATTTGATGTTTTATGTCTCATTGATGAGATGATGATGATCTCTGATAGAAGATCATTTAAAGGGAATAACTCAAAGATGAAAATTTAAAAGCTATTTAACTGGGCATAGCCTGCAGCTCTCTTTGGTAATATTTGCTGTCCAAAAGCAAGAACTTGAATATTGAATATGATGTCTTTGAAACAAGTCTTTGATGCTTAATACACTTGATACGCCTTACCTTCCTTACAGTGTGTAAATCATCCATCAACCCTGTTCCTATTACTAGACAGTAGGAGTAAGAGTAAACCAAGGTTTACACACTTGACTATTGTTGTGTGAATCAAAGCAGTTTTTAGTTAGAAGTGAGTATGCCTTTGATGCCATCTAAGTAAGCAAAGCACGTCAGAATAAGTTACAGATGAAGAAATACTTTTAACCTTGTGACTCTACCAAAAAGTGTATTAATAAATCCATACTTGTTGAGCTGAATCTCAGGAATGGATCCCAACTACGCTTCCCCGAGTGCAACAGTAGCAGCATAGTTTGTGAAATGCTGCTTAATATGGTCAAGTTTATGTTTAACTGCTGTGTAGATTGGTTAATGGAAGCATTGCAGTATTGACTTCATTGGTTTTGTTTGCACTAAGATATTTCATTTTCAGTAAGAAAATATTTCATTTTGAGTTTGAAAAATTAAAAGTATAGAATAAAGAAGGATAATACAAAGGTGAAAATGTTACAATTCTGTTGAATGTTAAAACTTTACTAAAAATGTGGAAAGTTCATGAAATAAGATTTTTCTTTATTCCATTTAAAAGGTTTGAAAGGGTTAAAATGTGTGAAATTCATGAAGTTACATTTTCTTTATTCAATTTAAAAGGCTTAAAAGATTGATTAATTTAAACATGTTTAACATGTTTAAGATATTTGATTCATTTAAAATGTTTAAAATGTTTGATATTTGATGCGTTTAAAAAATGTTTAAGATGTTAACTTTTGTTTCTGTCTTTAAAGATTTACAACCTATTGTGATGAAGTGACCAACCAACCTAAGTTTGAGTTGGAAATTGGAATTGAGTTGTCCTTGCGTCCTTTGGAGGGAAAAAGAGGTGGAGTTGACAATACTAGCTGACTGCGAAATGTTGGATATATTACTGTCCATAGAAGTAAAATGAGGAGGATCGTTCATGGCTGTTGCTTCCATAAAACTGGATCAATACTTATCCAGAGCTGATTGATAACTGTTCCAGTTCTCTGTAGGGCATGAACTCTCCTCTTCTCCTCATAACCTTAATGGACAGTATATTGTGTTCTAACTCAAAACTCCTTTGAGTCGTGTCATTCTGGTCCCTAACAGAAGTTTACATTCATCACCTTATAGTAATATACCTTGGGTTGATTTAACTCTGGGCTGTCCCTTCAAAGTTCAGCTTTACGGAAGAACTATGTTGCTCCAGATTGTATTTATTTCAAATAAGTGAAACTTGAGATTTATCAAAAAATCCAAAAAGGAAGGAGCTTCAAAGCGCCTCCAGATATTTTAAATTTGACAGCAGGAATGTGCATTTGGTGTGCAGGTGACATGAGATGAAGCTGAGTCAATTTGAATATTTTTAAAACGCATGTTTTTTTTTCATGTATGTACATTAATTCTGCCCAATATAAAAATAACAGAAAAACCACTTAGAAGATGTATTGTGGGAAAAGGAACACCGCAGACACATGACAAGAAGACTCATTGGATAAAATAATTGAAATTGCGTTTTTGGCAGTGTTTGAGTCAATTATAAAACCATTTCCCATTTCAACAAATCACAGCAGGTGTGGTGCAGTTGTGATAAATAACATTAATGATGTATTCGTTTTGCTGGAGGGCAAGACCAATTTCATCATTATTAGATTTTTTTGTACTTAGATAGTTTTACTTGAGTATGATTTTTTTTTTTTTTTTTTTTTTTGGCAGAACTTTTGTTTGCACAACATATTAAAACCCTTTAATTTGTAGTTTTCTGTTGTTTATTCAGCGTCCTCATAAAGAATCCTGAAGAGCTGCTCACAGCTGGGAAAAACTAATTGGCTGGTGGTGTAGCAGCTCGAGGAATTCTTCAAAGAACGAAGTAACAGTCTTAAATAATATGATTTTACAGAAGCATAAATTCTCAGCTGAGTGACATGTTCAGTATAAAGTATGAATATGCATGTGATATTTACATGTGTGCAGTATATCAAGATGCAGAGTAAATCTAGGACACAGTAAGTATGTTTGGCAACATGGCTGTCCTTTTGCGATCAAAATAAACTTTATCAAGAATTCAGGGCCTTTCCAGCAGCTTGGTTCCACTTCAAAACACAGTGGGTGGTAATGAGCTCATTCGCGACATATCTAGTGGACCTAATGCACTCCGTCTGCCCGTACTCCCCAGAGGGATGATGTTCAGAGTTGGTGTCTGAAATTGAGCATCAGCTGACCAAATGCAGTTCTTTTTCTTCTTTCTGGTGTAAAGTTGAACTGTTTCCTGTTTTAGCCAAGGTTTGCCTCAGGAAGAATACAGTACAAGGTCATATAAACCGAACGGACACACACACACACGCATGCACACACACACACACTTCAAAAAAAGAAAAGAAGTCTGAAGCTTCTCACACAAATCTAATGGCTTTGATACAGATGGACAGCTAAACAGGGAAAATCCCAAAACATTTTTGCAAATTGGTTTGTTGTTGAACATTGGCTATAGTTCAGCCCTTACAGAGGTTTGTGTATTTAAAAAATGAGTTTATGATCATGGTAATCTAAGCTAGTATGCACCCGAGTTTAGATTGAAATTTGGCACAGGAAACAGATCTGTTGCTAGGCCATGACTGCATAGTTTGCGTCATTGTGCTAACTTGGATTTCTTGAGAAATGCAGTGGTTAACACGTTTTGTTCAATAACATTAAAAAAAGAGGAACATTATAAAATTTCAAAACTGCTAATGCATGAAAAAAATGATCAGGAAAGTAATTCAAGAAGGAAGTTTCCCAAAGTGCTTACTTTCCAAAAATGTCAGTAAAAGCTCTGCTACTCTCCAGTTTGTATCATTTCAGCGTTATTAAACACATGAATGCTACATAATAAAAACAATTTACAAAAAAGGAACCTCTTTCAACCCTGTGACGGACTGGGGACACATGGTTCCAACTGAACCCAATGACCCTGAATTGGATGGATGGAGGGATGGATGGATGGATGGATGGATGGACAGACTGCACACACACACACACACACACACACACACACACACACACACACACACACACACTGTTCCAGACACAGTGAGCTAAAAACGGATGGATGTACGGATAGATGGATGGATGAATCATGGTAAGTCTCTTAGAAAGTGGCCCATAAAGATTTCCTGTTTGTAGCCGCTGCATATAGGATGACAACATCTGCTGTGTCATCCAAAAACCCAGTTGGATGACGACAGGCTGAAAAAAACCCTTTGGAGTTTTATTGTAAACAAAAAGCAGCTTTCTTTGGACATGACCATATTTAACTTTAATTTTTATCCTTTACTTGAGGTTTCATGCTCATGAAATCCATCTGAATCCTCAGGTGCATCCAAATGTTTGACAGGTAGTCCATATGGTAGGTTAAAAAACCAACACACAAAACATGAAGAGACATCATTCTTGTTATTGTGTGTTATTGCAAATTTTTAATTAATTCTTGTGACATCGCACATCACAGTTTGGTCCACCTTAGCTTCTCTACCTTACATATTGGCTGCTCCTTGACTGGCTGTCAGCTGACTCACTATGCAAATACCGCATGACTTAAAGGCAAAGCGGAAGGCCAGCCTGACCCCGTACAAACTAACCATCTGCTTTCAGAGCTGGTTTAGCTCTTGCATCATGCTCGACACCAACCTGGTAATTCAAATAGTCTCCTTCACATTAAGATCACCTTAAAGCTGCTGGGCTAAGATACTCCACGTTGACTGTGTGACAGTACATAACAATTAGTCAAAAATAAACATGAGATTCAGTTTATATATGGATTTTGTTTTTACAGCTTTTTTTATTTGGTTCCGATGATCAAATGCGTAGCAGGAAATGCTGACAAGTCCATGGGGATTATAAAACATATTGCCGTCACATTGTTACCAGTGCCTGTACAGCAAGACCTGAAGGATGTGTGTAGAAAACAGCTTTATTACTCCAGAGGCAACAGACCCAGAGAACTGTAAAATTGGTCACAGAAATAGTATTGATCTGGCTTTTCAAAGGGCTGTTGTGACTAGACTAATAATGCAGCATTTTAAAGGATCCCTTTCTGTTTTCTTTACGCCTTTCTGCATGTGATATTATTATACAATACAGAGACAGGAGCTGTTGTTGAATGACAGAGAGTTTATGGTAGAATTGACAGAAGTAATTTTCACTTTGTGTGTATGACAAAAATGCACTTTAAGGTTGTTTATTCCAACAGCAGAAAGATCCCGCTGCTAAGATTAAAACTCTCCATAATTGAACCTGAGTCGTACAATTGTAGGCATTTATAGAGCTGCACATTCACAGAGCAGGGTGACCTTGCTGGAGACAGGAATGGCCCTTCTTTACACATATCCCCACCTGGGCTCCGGTGTAATGAAATGGGAGATGAGGAGGATCAACCAGTGCAACCAGCTTGTTCAGACAATGACTGATGGCCTGGGGAATGTTACCCAACATAATGCATTACCACAACATAATTGATTTGAGTACGAAACAAGATCCCCAAGGGCTGACGTTTTAGCCTCAAGGACAGAATTTTAGATAGAGCAATAGATTTGGTGAGAGAACAGGTGGACAAAAAAATAACAGAAATACCCATTATCTTCGACCAGCATATATGAAATAGTGTTGCTCTTTACATCTCAAAAGAAGTATGGATCCTGCTTAATAAAATCCTGTCGTGTCATATTCAGGACCTTCTTGATATTTCTCTTTTAGTAATATATCATTCCTAAAATTCAATTACAAGACAAAAAAGAGAGAAGATGGAAAAAAGAAAAGCCAGAATATACTTCTGCATCTTCCTCCCATAACATTATTCAATCAGAAAATATAGCAGTGAAAGCTGCTTGTGTCATTTAGCAAGGCCTGCTGACTGACTGTCACAAATCTGCAGCCAATTGACAGCATATTTAGTGTCATCACCTATCAAACATCTGTCACTCGCCGGTGCCTCTCACCCTGACTGATGGGCACCCCCTGGTGTATAGTGAACTGCGAGCCATCCAGCCACCATGACAGTGTCTATGGTTAATGACCCGCTGGAAGGCTTCAATGAGTGAACAAAGAACAAAAAGTTAGCTGCATGTCTGCACCAACGATGACTATAAATTAACTTCAAACACAATATATATGATCACATAAAATAACATATATATGCAAAGAGATGGGTAAAAAACATATTAGTTCAGTTCACTGTGTATGATAATGACAGAATTAATGTTCATATGCACGGATCTTTTATACATTATTGATGGCATCAGACTGTGAAATAGGAAAGCAATAATGCTCATTAAAATTAAAATAAGACTGAAACCGTTTCTATCAGCAAAGTGCTCTGCGGCATTTTATTCAGAGATTAGAGTGGCACCATATTTCTAAGAGGAGGATTTTTGAATGTATTTATACCTGTCAAGTAAGAGTTAAATCTTTATATGAGCATTCAGAGCGTGATCAATGGGCACTTATTATTCACTCATGGTAAAGGGCATTTACTTCTGTTAATGTTTCATTGTCAGATAATGTGACCTATGAAGAAAGACTTCACATGCTCACAAGTCCAATATCTTGTCCTGCTAGCAGAATGTTTATTGATGGAAAAAATCTGTTGTTTCGTGTGTGAAACAAATACATTATCCAAGGCAAATAAGAAAAATAAGAAGTCCTGTTTCAGTATTACTTTCATGGGACACAAATGGAAAGGAGGTATAAGGTTTTACCTAAAAGCTGAGAAATCTGTCTTCTGTAAAATGAGCTAAAATGTTTAATCCGGTTAAATCCTATATAACTGTCCAAGGGATGCAGAGAGGAAACTTCTATTGGTTATTGGAATTAAATAGTGGGTCACAAAAGGTTTTTTTACTCTCCAAATCCATTCACATTAAATCTGAAATAAATAGCTTTTCATATTGTGTGATATTGAACCAGTAGAGAATGAAGTAAACAATCCAATCTGGGTTTTATGTTACGGCGATTAAAGTGAAGAAAGTGAAAGGAAAAAGAGGAGAGATCAGAGGAATATTTCTTCATTTTCTTCCTTAAATATTCTCTTCATATACTACCAGAACACCTGTCTTCCAAAGGGACCTTGCTATTGAACATGGAGGTTCCCTCAGAGCTATTTTCAAGCTGTCAGCCCATTTTTATGTCTGCTCAGGTAGTAGGAGCCATGTTTTACTGATTGTGGGATTAAAGCGGTAGCAAGCTGGAGAAGGTATCAACACTCTGTCCTCCAGACAACGCGATGATAGCCGTGTTTTTTGATGTGCAAGTGCTGGGTCCGCTTAACCGATATAAGAATATATTTCCACTGTATTAATACAGCACAATCCACCAAGGATAACAGACATGAATAAGCTTCTAGTGAGCATTCATAAGTATTTTCTAATCCCACATTTGCTGCCTTTTTGGCAAGTCTTTTTTATAGTCTTTGGCAAACCCTGATTAGATTAAATGTGACACAAGGGGGCACATATAGTGACAAACCCAAGGATAATTAGGATGCAACGCTGCAGCTCTACTTTACAGTTTTATTCACTCTCTTTATTGTGTCACTGTTATAGTTCTGTTTTAATATGGGATGCAGATACCCAGTCAGCATTTACATGTAGGACCCATGTGGGTTTGTTTGCAGGTTCCATGGTGGCCCGTTTGTTCACATGGAGACTGATTGGGATCTATCCGAATTTCATGTGGGAATCCAACTAGTTAATTTTCTTACGTGTGATTAACACTGAAACTTTATGGGACCCACTCAATTTGACCGTTCCTACCACATTTAGTGCACCCATGTCAGTCATGGACCCCATATAAAATAGGCTTGGGGCCCATAATACTGAAACCACAAGATACCCATGCCATTTGATCAATTCAAGCCCAAGCCCATTTGTACCCAAGTAGCCCACTTTTAATCCAAAAGAGGCCCTTATGAAAATGCTGGCTGGATAGCAATTATCTAGCAAGGATAAGAGACCATTCTGTTGTTTAAAAGCCGGATATTTCACCAAGGATTTGATGAATAGTTAAATGGTCAATGAACGTGTCAATATTGTATATAAATATGAGTTCTGATGATGCCAAGTAACCAGATGCTGGTTTATTAACAGTAGTGACACACTGGTATGCGGAAGCATCGCAAAATGACTGAATTGAGTCATATGTCTCATGAATCATTTGTATGTGCAAAATACTTTCACAGCAGTTTGGAAAACAATGTAAAACTGTTCAGTTGAGTTGTGGTCTTGTGAATAACTGTTTCTTTGTTTTTGTGTGTGTCTACATAATAACAGTAGAAGTGTGATCTCAAATTGTGAAATTGTCATAACAGATGTGTAGTCAGTTCTTTCAGTCAAAAGTGTGCTTGTTGATGCTGCAGGGTGAAATGGAGGAGTCATGCTCATTTTCAGGTTTACCAACCACGCTGACCCAGTACTTCTTACAATGTGTTTTTGTTGTAACTCTGTTTTTACTTGCCGTACCTTTAAGTCTAACTACTTGCTAGATTGAGACATTTAAAAGTATTGTTAAGGTTAAAATAATTACCATCTTACCACATTTACTGCATCACAAGTCTCCAGTTTCCAACTCTCCAGATTGTAAACCCTGTTTGCAAGGATATACAAAGTAAATGTAGCTCAGGGTTCTATTGAATTATTTGATTAATGTCATTATTTTGGACACCATGTAGACATCTGGTAGTACTTTGAGCATTTCCATGGACTGCTTTTTTTTCTTTTTAAGTAAAACATATTCTGGGACAGCAATATTTAATCATTTCTAAAAAGAAAACTCTACCATCTGGTTCATTTGGAGCCAAAGATGACATTAATGAGCATAATACTTATTGATAGGTGACTTAGTATGAATAAGATACTCAAGTCATAACTACAAGCTAATTGTCATGTCAACAAGGTCTGAAAGCAACACCCTCTGATCCAAGCTAATCAGAAAAAGGATATTTGTATTGAAAAAGGTTTCACTATTTTACTTTACTCTGAACGGTCTGTTTTATCCCAAATCTTAGACTTTTTCTCAACTAATCTGCTAATTTTAGTTTACCTTATATGTTTGCAAAGAAAAAATCATACATGTCGTTCTAGATGAATGCCTCTGCATTTCATTCCTTTATGCAATGCAAAATATGACAGTGACACATTTTCCTGCAGTAAATCAGAGTGTGTAATAGGCTTTGTTGTGACATGAGGATGGAAATTTCAAGATTAATTCATACAGCAGGAGGGAACCTCATACAGGTGGTTTTGTTGAATGAAATACATCAATACTTTAACAGTTCCATGTTTTGTTTTCTGGACAGGTTAAAACACTGATAACATGCAGACACTGTGCAAGCCACTGACTTCATTAAGCAGAAGCTAGGAGGATCCAGGAGACTATAGGGCTATGGGTGAATGCTTTCCTTAATAACTGCAGAGTATCCTTCTGTTTTGCTTTGATATCATTTGATATCCTTAAGCATTTTTTCTTTTAATCAATCCACTTGTGACTGTGTACTTTCAGAGGTCTCTCTGTGGTTGATGGAACTGATGAACTGCCTAAAGTCTGCACATTGTTTGTGTGTCGACTTGTGCATGTTAAGCAGTTGAATAACTTGATGATCCTGTCCTCAACAGCAAAAGAATTCAAGATGCTCTTAACATTCACCCCAAGATTAAAAAGAAATTAAATTAAACTGATTTTCGATACTTTGTGGGTAATGGCATATAAATAACTGTCCCTGATTGGTGTTTTCAGTTAACAACTCATCCTAAGTGGTGAGTATTATTAAGAAATGGCTGTAATTTAGTTATCCAACACCTTACTAACTTGAAGTCGTGAGTTATTGATCTTGTGACCACACCTGACTAACTCATGGCCAATAACATTATCACCAAGGCAGAGAGTCCCTCAGTCATGTCCTTGCGTGCTTTGAATGAAGTGATGGTTGACTTGTAGTGGCTTGGTTAGTTTATATTCTTATCACTGCACCAACAGGGACTAGTTATGCCTCAGTTAGGAAATCCCAAGGTACCCATTCAGAAGGTTGCAGCAGTTGATGTCCTCATTATATTTTAATAAATCATGTGACTATATTATGATGTAAAAATTCAATGAGGTCCTTTAAGTAATTCTCGGGTTCGCATTTGCCTCTCATATGGTGCTGGAAGAAATGAATTACATTGTTATTGGTCATGAGGATGCGTGATGAATATTTCATCAGGATGCAAGAGGATGATTCTCATAATTGCTGTAAATGAAAAAGTGTGCCATCTGCCAAAGCAACAGGTAATTTAAGGAATCCATCATAATCTGATGTCACTGGGATGAATGATAAAGTGATACAGTAGCACTGACAACAGGCTGCAGACCAAACCCCGATGTTTCACTAGTCTCTAAAATCCTGAATCAAGTCCACTTACTGATCTCAAGATGCTGCAGACTGGCCTGATGTCCTCTAGCAATACTGGATTTATTCCATGTGCCCCCCCCCTCTCACGCCTTCTTTTTCAAAGCAAGATGACATTATAACCCCCACCATCCTCACCCTCCCATTCTCAAAGAAGCTGGCGGATTGGACTCTTGTTTCATGAATAAACTGGAGTGTGGGACAGACTGATTGCGCCAAGGACAAATTAGTGTCAGGGAAGTTGACTAAGCCACAGGCACTCACTATGAATGTGAATTGCGATAATGCATTTTATCATCAAATATTCATGAATTCATAAACATTGCAGTTCATGTTGCACGTCGTCTAATTGCCAATTACACCTGCATCCCACAGAGAATGACGATGCTGAAAGATATTGAAACAGTAATAGAATAAAATAATCCCATATGAGACTGCTTAAGTCCACATGAAATATATATATATATATATATATATATATATAGAGAGAGAGAGAGAGAGAGAGAGAGAGAGAGAGAGAGAGAGAGAGAGAGAGAGAGAGAGAGAGAGAGAGAGAGAGAGAGAGAGAGGGAGATGTTATACACTGGTATCTTGCCTATTAGTTGTTGGGGGAAACAAACAAGTAAGACCCAACACAAACTCCATACATTAACAATGTAATTAGAAAGCAGTTTATCTATACTCTGAAATACAAATTGGTGTCATTTATTTAAAAATACAGTGGTAACAAAATGTCTGTGAAGGCCTTAGAATGAACTAAGTCTAAATTGATCTAAGTCCCAGTAACAGAAAATCTGCTGTTCATATGAAACATCTGTTGACATGAACCATTAAAAAAGGAGATCACTGGAGACATTCATTTAATGGAGGTTGATGTGTGTAAGGCTGGAAATGGATACAAGGAAATGCAAGTGTTGAGACATCCATCAGTCCACAGGCAAAATGGCTGAATGGAGTTTAGTCCTGTGGCTTCACTCCCTAGAAGTGGGACTCTAGATGACTCCAGAAGCTCAATGCAGATTGTAAATATGAACCCATGAAAGGACTTGAGGACATCACTGAAACTGGTAATCTTCTCTGTTCATGCTTCTTCTATACATACTACACATGTCATTGAACAGGTGGATTGCTTGCTAACCACTGCTCTCCAAAAAAGAAGAAAAAAGACCCACGTTGCTTCGGCTTGCTTCATAGACTCAAGGCTTGGACAGGTTCCTATCATCAAGGGGAAATTGAGTTCTAAAGTTTACCAATATCTCCGATAATGTCACCATCATTGTTCATCAGCTGAAGCTTGGTAGAAATTAGATGATGACAATGACACTAAGAACTGAACTAAATCAACAACAGGCTTCAGAAAATGAAAATCTGTCTTTTGGAGTTGTCCAGTCAGAGCCCAGACCTTAAGTCTTTGGAGATGCTATGCAGTGACTTCAAGAGAGCCATTTACACTAGAAATTCAACAAATGGGTCTAAGCTGAAGAAGTTCTGAAAAAAGGAATGGTCCAAATATCCTCCTGAATGTTGTGCAAGTCTGATCCAGAGATGCTGACAGCACTGATTTTAAGTTATTGCTACCAAAACAAGTTCAGCCAGCCACTCCCCAGCTTTTTCAAGGGTGTGTTCAATAAAGACACAAGGAATTGTGTCAAAAGTTTTGCATTATCAGCAAAAGCACATTGTATTTGTCTGTTATTGTGACTTAGATGAAGATCAGCTGACATTTTATGGCAAATTAATGCAGAAAATCAATTGATTCCAATGGATTCACATGCTTTTTTTGCCATCTTCATCTTTTTCTAATCTGCATCAGAACTGTTCCAAAAAAAAAGAGAGATTTGTCATGTGTTGCTCTCTCTGAGGTCTATTCTCTTCCTTTTTGAAATTGTCCTTGTGGGCAACATACAAACCATAATTAAAACATGTAACGTAAAAACAGGAACATAAAGAATATGAGGCTTTTTTTATTTTCCTCTTTGGTAATATTCATTGTTCAGGTTATCATGAAAGTCCAATTTCTGAAACCAAATTGTCAGAACTAATTACAAAAGCAATCAATAATCCACAATGAAATTTGATGTAGGTGTCAGCGATGAGAGTTTTGGAGCTTCTGCATCATTACCTTTAAAGATTGCACTTGTTTTTGTCGGGTGAATGTTGCCTTAGTTTGTTTATTGTGTAAATGATACGAATCTCATTAGAATGTACATAAAATACATCTCCAATGCTTTGCAAGAAGTGGACAATACGAAAAAGATTCAGTGCATTGTTGGACTACTCATTTCTAAACATGAAATCACTTGGAATAAAATGTGCTTTCCTATTGTCTTAAATACATTAAGTAAAAGGGATTTATTTTCACAACAATGCATGAAGCTCAGCTCAGTATGAGAGAAAACAAAAGAAAAAAAAGTGCCTAAGAGCTGACGTAACATTGCAATTTTGGATTCTCCACAGCAGGAGTTGAATTCACAGTGACAGACCTTGACTGTGGATTAGATCAAACTAAGTCAGATGTCTTCAGATGTCTAAATCCATTTGTTGCACACAGTTGTCTGGTTCCTTTATAGAACAGATGTGCTATGAATTCTAAACATGAAAAATTGTAAAATAGGTAAAAGAAAATCCTTGATGTGTGTCTTGATTATACCAAGTGCAAGTTTAAAAGTTGTGTTTTTTCAACAGGAGGTACATTTTCTGCTTGCACCTTATTCACAATTGTATCGATTAGGTTGGATGGGATTGGTCCACCTGGTAAGCAAGAAAAAGGAGATTAATAGTTTACACTAAAAGAAGGCCTTTTCTAAAAGGCAAGATATTATATCTTCCTTATACTAAGCAACCAGATTTTAATGTGTAAACCTAACCAAAGTAAGTTTGGTTTATACTCTATATATGCCTGAGCTTCCTCAGAGCTCCCTGGCTTTCTGCTTTTGCTCTATCATCCTGCTTTCTGCCCCCTGGGTTTGTGAGCCTACTAATATGATGTGGCCAAAACATGGACTCTGCACATGTCACGCTGTGAAAATTTTATCCAGAAACCTGCCAAGCCTCCAGCATGAAGTGGATTCCCTGCTGCCAGGTCCAAAACGCCAGAAAGCGTAGCTTCCAAAGTTGTCAAGGCTCTATATAATCCAATTCTCTCTCTCTCCTTTTTCTTGCAGGAGTTGCATTTATAGCCAGGATTTAAATGTTTGAAAAGCGATAACAAGAAAGGAAAAGAAGGGATCCAAGTTCATTGATTCAAGCATGAATCACAAATGTTTCAAAGCAGTTTCATGAAACTGACTGAGAAAATTGATTATCTGATTATCTCAGCTGGGACTGATTGAGTGAATCAGATTGTGGATTCCACCAAAAGATTTAGATTTCCACTTTGGCCCATGCTGAATGCCTGGTTGTCTGCCAAAATTTGTTTTCATGACTCTCACCTCCTGCTTTCAGGTCTGCTGCCTTTGTAGACATCCCATAGCTCATATAGCTGCTTCATGTGATACAGATAAGCTGTCAAGTGAGGTGTTCCCCATCAGTGAAAGCCAGAGGATGAGTTACAGTTTCTTTCTCCATACGATCTCCACTGAGTGATAAACTTGGCTCTATTTTCTTCCTCGAAGGTACAGCCTTTTAGTTTCAATAAACATCCACTGAAATACACAATCAGCTCTCATAAGCCTATTTCACAATAACTGGTAGTTTTATGCAAGATTGAGGGAAGCTGGGGTGCAGGCTGAAGTGTATGAAATAAAGTCTATGTTTATGTCTAGGTTCTTGTCAGTGTAAGAACCACTAAATGTCACTGATATATATATATATATATATATATATATATATATATATATATATATATATATATATATATATATATATATATATAACTTGGATATTGTGTGCTACTCTTCTCCCTGTGGCTCTGCAATTGTACATATGAATATCTTTTACCTTTACTGTTCATATCTGAACAGTGTATCTGAACAAAGTCTGTTATTCAGGTTTAAAGAAGTTTGCTTGTCTGCCAGCGGGTGGCTCAGGTGCAGCAGAGAGAGACAATTCCCTTCACATTCAGCGGGGAATAGGCCTGTCACTCCTGTAAAACCCTTGAAGGACCAACCAGTGCAACCACATGTAGCTCCCTCTCAGAGCAGACTGCACACAGCACACTTATCTGGTGTGAACCCAGGTGGAAAGATACCGGTGCAGGGTATCGTTGTGCAAGATGCAGGCACTCTCAATGGGTGATGCTTGTTTGTGTTTTCTGTAGCTTTTCTCTGTTGTTGATTTAGATACATCACACAGAACATTCACAGTGTTTCAGTGGCTCAGACGGGCAGCTCTGAACAATACATGTGTGTGTGTGCTGCTTTAAGTCATGGTTTTAACAAATAAATAACTGTCTGTGACCCTTTCCCTTGGCTTGAGTAATTACTGTAAGAGATAGAGAAAAATCAGATTTCCCCAGAGAGGCATTTTTTCCCCCACTAGGTATAAGGGATTATTAAGGTTTTTTTGATCCTCAACTTTTTCTATAAATCTTAAACACTAAAAGCAAAAATCTTCACATGGAAAACATGTTTGTTTTTTTTCAAATTACACTGATATACATCATTACAAGCTGTCTATATAAGACCTTACAGCTTACAGTGCATGTCAGAGCATGCAGAATCATGAACAAACTGCCCAAGGAGCTCAGAGACAAAATTGTGGCAAAGCACAGATCTGGCCAAGGTTACAAAATAATGTCTGCAATACTCAAGGTTCCTAAGAGCACAGTGGCCTCCATAATCCTTAAATGGAAGAAGTTTGGGACGACCAGAACTCTTCCTAGACTTGGCCGTCCAGACTGAGCAATGGTGGGAGAAGAGCTTTGGTGAGGGAGGTAAAGAAGAACCCACAGATCACTGTGGCTAATTTCCAGTGATGCAGTAGGGAGATGGGAGAAAGTTCCACAAGTCAACTATCACTGCAGCCCTGCACCAGTGGCCCAACGGAAGCCCTTTCTTTCCCCCTTCTTTTCGTCAAGAGCATATGAGAGCCTGCATAGAGTTTGCCATAAAAACATGGATGGACTCCGAGACTATGAGAAATAAGATTCTCTGGTCTGATGAGACCAAGATTGATTTTGGCGTTAATTCTAAGCTGTATTTTATTTATTTTATTATATATATATATATATATATATATATATATATATATATATATATATATATATATATATATATATATATATATATATATATATATATATATATATATATATATATACAAATTTGGAAAAATTCCAACTTAGATTTTTTAAAGGGTTTCTAGTTTTCAAGAAACTTAAACTCCAACTCTTGCCAAGCAAAATTTCACTGTAGGTCATTACATGTGCTGGATTCTTTTGTGTCTTTTGGAGTCTTAGAGTACCAGTTAATCAGCATAGACTCGATACGAAAGAAACTGGTGAGTCCCATTAGGATTTTGTTGCGTACCCAAAACTCTATTCAACTATGGAATTTCAAACAAAAGGCCCACTGGCTGGCTGTTCAAAGCTGTTCAAAGTCTCTGCTGTTCACAAGACCTAAATTAACCAATACATTTTGGTTTTGCTATATAAACATTTGCTGGTTTTCATGTTTCATTTTAATTTTCACCACAGTAAAGCTGCCTGAGAGCATCATATATGCTGTTATAAACAAACATAATAATACCAAGGGTTATAAGGAAGTTGGTTGATAAAGATTGTGGTATCTTAACATTCCACAGAGGTTTCACAGTCATTCAATTTTTAAACACTTCTAGGACATGAAATACTGTGAAGAAGTTCAATGACAGAGAGCTGCTTCATTTCATGCTGATCGTGGGAACAACACAACACAAGACGTGTAAAGGACATCAGAGATGCTAGAAACAATCTGGAGTGGTGTTTTCAGCAGACTAGCCAGCCCAGACATCCCCATTCATGGTGCAAACATTCTCCTTCATGAAATGGCTTGTATCCAAGAGGAAAGGAATTGGGATGGTTGGACAGGCTACAAGCAGACTGCTATACACACAGGGAACCATAGAGGGCACTGTTGAAAGGAACTCCGACGGATATTTGTCAATGACAATTTCTACACATATATACCATTATCTTGCTTTGATGATTTTCTATGAAAAATTGTAAGTATAGCAGAACTCTTTGGGGGTGTAGGTCCATCACTTAGTAGATTTCAGAATGCTGTCAAAAGTTGAAGATGTTAAACAGCTTCTTCCCCATCTAGGGAATTGGACACATAGAATGTATCAAAGAAAATAATGAAACCAGAAGAATATAATTCACTTTAGATTGAAATGGGTTACATGGTGTCAGATAGCTACTGTCAATTAGAGATGAGGGTCTTTTGTCTTTCAGCAGGGCGATGACCCAGAGCACACACCCAACAGCATAAAAGAATGGATGGAAAGGAAGCTACTGACTGTACAGCAAGGGTCCTGACCTAAATCCCGTTGGAAACCTGTTGAGAGAAGAAATCTGTCACAACTATAACTGCAGCAATGGATAGCAATGGAAGAGTAATGGAAACTTCAAGCTATTTGTGACTTGAGATACTTCTAGATGATCCTAATAAATTGCTATAATTTTTGTACAATTTGTTATCATAAGACTAACTATTCTGTACTTATAGCTATAACTAATTCTATTCTGTATGTGTTTCCTGATTGATTATTAAAGTGTCAATTCATTCCCTAATACAAATTGCCTTCATCATTAACTGTTGTTATTATTATAATCAGTACTCGAGTTGTAAAAAAAAAAATCAGGGGGGATGGTGGATTTTATCATATGGGGACAGATAATTTGTGCTGATTACAAATAATATAATATATTACAAATAATAGCACTGACCAAAACACCTGCAGAAATACTGCAGGAATGACATAGCAGCAGTTAAATGCAGCCTTCTGTAAGCTTTAAATATCCACTGGGCTTACATCAAATACATCAAAACACAACAATAAAAACCAGTTTTCTGAACTTATCAATATGACTCTGGCCTTCACAGGATAAGTAAAATGGATCACTGCAAAAACTCAAAATCTTAACAAGAATATTTGTCTTATTTCTAGTTAAAATGTCTCATTTTAGTAAAAAAAAAATCTCATTACACTTAAAACAAGACTCATAACTGGAAAAAACAACAATTTTCACCTGTTTCAAGTAGATTTTCACTTAAAATAAGTAGAAAAATCTGCCAGTGGAACAAGATTTCTTTGCTTGTAATGAGAAGATAAATCTTGTCCCACTGGCAGATTTTCCTACTTATTTCAAGTGAAAATGTACTTGAAACAGGTGAAAATTGTCAAATAAATTATTTTTCTGGTGATGACTCTAAATGTTGAAATAGCAGTAAAACCACATTCATTGATGAAATGACATAAGGGATGGAAAGGGGGGGATGGCAGTTTTACAGGGGGGATGATTTTGACAATTTTTATTTCAGGGGGGATGCCATCCCCCCTCATACCCCCTCAACTCGTGTACTGATTATAATGTTTTTTTTTCCCACAGGAAGATATTATTCTAATCGGATTATATCAATTTTACAATACAAACAAATAAGATGTAGAGACTAAAAAGGATAACCTGTTGCAGGATATTAGTTCTTTCAATTCTAACCATATGCCACTTGTATTTAAAAAAAAAAATAGGGTAGTTCGCTTATGCTGCGCGGGAACTTTGGGCATGGCCATGGGCTCTGCTGATATACAGGATACAGACAGCGCATGTGAGGATTAGAATGTGGTTGCAGACAAGCAGAGAGGACCGCTGGTTCTTACAGCGTGTCTGCATCAGGAGAGCGGGGGTCACCCAGGATTCCCTTAAAGCCGTTCTCCAGGAGGGGGAAGAAGAGTAAAAGAAAAAAAGTCGTTTTTATTCTTACCTCGTCAACAGGATATGATCATCTCGCCGCTGCTGCTTTACAGTAGCCTGGTGTATATTTTCGTTTGTGGAAGATGCCGAAACGGGAAACAAAAGTGAGGCTCAGTCTATCGGATATAGATCTGAAAGAACAAGACGCGCTATAGAAACCAGTAAGATCAATGGCGAATTTTTAATCCTTTTCATTTTCCATTCTTTTTTATTATTATTTTATTTTCTTCTATATTATTTTTTGTATCAATGTCCTTCTTCAATATACCGGTTGAAGAAAGCTGTCCGTGTATTTTTGTTACTAGATTAGGCTTTAAGCTAAATCTTTGGTCATTATCAACGCCTGAAACAAACCGTATAAGAAGTTATTTCAGAGAGCTATGAAGTTTTACCAGTCACTTTTGTCAAATGGGATTTTAAATTTGCTGTAAATCTTTCTTATGTTAAACTGCAACAGACCATGAATTGAAACCAAGGCAAGTCTCAAGGTTCAACACGCACGCCCACTGCAAGGTGGTTTTACCGTCATTTTCAGCTTTAACGAAGATTTCAAAAACGTGATCGGGTCTTAACTTTGCGGAGGGGGGTTCCCATTTTTCATCTGCTTGATTTTTTTTTTTTTCTTAAATATCAAGGACGGTCTGTCCAAACTCCGGAGAGCGTGGCTATATGAAGATCGCGACACAGTTGTTGCTTTTCCCTCGCAGAAATGCCAGTGCGTGCTGTGACCACCAGGTTCATGTACAAGGGACTTTGCACTATTCCAGATGTCCTCTCCTACCGGACCCCTGTTCACCTGCCCGAGGACGAGGTGGAAGGTGAGAGCTATTTTCTTGGTTTGTTGTTTAGATTTTGGTTTCAACTTGTTGTAAGGTTAACAGTTGCTGCACCTGAATGCATGCGGGGATCAACTGGAAAGCAGCACCCTGGAGAGCTCCTGTCGCTGTCAACAAACCCAGCCGTACACGAGCCTGTCGCTGTGTAAAAGGCTCAGCACAGACATTCAACAAAATGGTTGGAGATTGGATACTAACAAGGTTTATGCTCTGGGATCGCAATTGTATGTATTTTGGCGTTTCTCCTTGTGATTAGGTGCAACTTTAACTTATATAACACTGCGAAACTCTAATCAAAATGTGGTGCATCAATTATAATTTTCCAGTCATAAAAAACTGCAGTAAACACTTTACACATGTGTGGGGGACATCTGTGGCACCTGTGAGCTTTAATTACACTTGACCTGGCTGTTAGTCATTAGTGCTTGATCCAAAAGGAAATAATGAGAAATAGGGAAGATACTTGCTCAATATTTGCCCAGAAAAGGACTTTGACGAATGACACATTTTCAAAATACAATTTATAACATGTAAAATAAATTTAAAAAAATATATATTTTGAATCATGACTACCCTATCCTCTTTGATATATAAAAAGTTATCAATGTCTAAAAACAACCAGGATTGTCTTATTCAGAGGCTTGGTACGCCACTGGGGTACCAACCGCTATTGCAAAAGTGTTGCACTAGCTGTTCAGAATAGAGGTATTGTTTAGACTAATGGTCCTCACACTGAAAAAGCAAAGCTGACAGTGAGTGGAAACAAAGCCAGGGGGCTACAATAAAGAAATTCTTCAGATAAGATTTGATACCATCAAGTCTTTTATGTGAAAGGATTTCCATTTTCCCTTCTTCTGTCTGTTGGCTACCCGTGCCCTCAAGTGGTTGTGTGCCCTTGCGTTGAGTCATTCATTTGACAGTGAAAATACACAATCAGCAATGTTGGCATACATTTAATTATGGTGTTGACTATGGAACAGCAAGAATTTGATAGCAAAATGGTGACAGTATTGCACTAGAAGCTGTGCTTTTACTGATGATACGATACAGCTTTTCAGGTAAATGCGAGTCATTAAATATTCAGAACATAGTCAGACGGATCATTGAACCATTAATATATTTACCCAGGGAAGATTCACTGAGCATGTAATGCACCACTACATTTACATGAAGACTTCAGAGTAAACAGTGTTTTCTTTTTTCGTGTTCTTGAGCAGCTCCACTGGCAGATAACATGTGTTAAAGATCACTTTGCTCAATGATGTTGATGGGAGCAAGAGTTTAACTTTAAGCTCCTTCATTTAGAGATCCTCATCCAGTCTGAGGGTAAGAATCTGTAAACTCCCATGTCCTTTACACCAGTCCTGCACCACCTTAACACATGCTGCAACACTGAGTGAACCACTGTCGTTGATGTGGAAACAGTGTTGCCCTCCAGTGTTTCAATGAAATTTCTCTCTTTTTCATTAAATCAGCCTATGAATATTGTTTTATTCACAAAATCTGTAATTATTGTCAGAGGTCAGAAGTTCCCTGATTGCTCAGCTTCTGTAATTACTCTCCTCTAATTATTATTTACCATAGAAGCTCTTCATATCGAAGGTGTGTTTTTATACTACTAGTCTAATCATCTATGACTTAGTCAATCACCTCAACTGTAATAAAGCCAGATGATATAAAACCTGAAACCTAATATAACACATTGTTGAATAATGATTTAGATTTCCTAGGAGATCATTATAATTTTGTCACAATGCAACACCACTAATAACACTTCTCATTATGATAAATTAGAATTTATTTTCTTTTTACCCAATCATCATTCGGTCCTGTTTCTTTGAAAACTGAGTTGTTACTTTCCAAATTATGCCCTGTATTGTTCTTCAGTAACACATTTTATGCAGATTAAATGAGCTAAATGTTTTGTTTTGTTTTGGGGATGGGGGGTGGAGGGGTAAATGTCAATGAGTAATATATATACATAGACAATGTCTTTGTGTTATTAAATCCTCGGGAATTTCTCTCAGTGAGGTTGTTGTTGTTTTTTTCCGCACGGCTCTGTGAAATTGTTGCAGAGCAGAGCTGAAACACACACTGACAAACACAATACAAGGACAGAAGGACCTTGCATCCTGTGCAAAGAGATATGTCATACTTCAGATAAACAAAGTAAAGAGTTTGGTCTCAGTTCTATGTGGAAATTTAGATAATGGTGGTGGATTGTTCTGTCTTGTAGCTGTGACTCAGCAGTAAGTTAAACACTATGTAATAAAAACTACAATACATGTTTTATTTGCCACAATTCCCACATGTTAACATGTGCAAGCTGAAGCACACAGAGAGAGGATAGGAAAAATGTGGTCAAAGTAGGTATGTTGCTTTTAAACAGAAAATACAATGTATTGCTTGATTAGCTTAAAAAAGCTAGATAATTAGCTTTTTCTTTTTTTCTAGTTTAAAAATAGTCTAAAGTTGCTTGATTTAGCCAGATGTTGAAAAAGATGAGCAACTTGCTTAGAAGAAATAAAACAACTACATTAAAAGAAAAACACACCATATTGTTATGTTGATTAATCATGAGTAATGCAGGATACATGCAGGTATATTAAATATAGCCACCCAGTTTTCTGTCAGTTTACCCTCTTTTAAATCTCTGTCACACTCAGGATGATGTAAGACTTTATTGTACGTGGAATGATGAAGGTGTGACTCACCCTATCTGCCTCCGAGCGGTTCATACCACTACTTGCCTTCATTGGACAAGTTTAGACAAGTTTAGACAGTTTAGACATTAGACATGAGGCACCACAGTGGCGTAGGGTTAGGGAGAGCCAGTCACAAGCAGGAGAGGGTCATGCCTTAATCAAGTTACCTGTATCTTACCTGCCCTATTGTTTATGTGTTTGTTTGTTTTTGTTTTTTTGTTTTTTGTAAAATGATAATAGAACAAAATAGGGTTTTTGGAATACTTAATGTCAAAGGAACAATAATCAATAGCACTCATTAGGTAAACCACCTAAAAAAGCTTTTTTAGATGATAAATAATAACATGTAAAATCATGATATTGCTAGTTAGCACTCCCGAGTGAGAAAAACTTCTGGACCACAGACTTTTAGGGTGAGACAATATAAGATTCATGTGTCTTGGTCTTGGGATTTTGGGTTTGAGTCGTATTCACTTGTCTTGTTTTGTTTTACTCTGTTAGGGTTGAAGTAGTTGGCTTACTCGTGCTCTCTTGCGTTTGGTCTCCTGTTTTGTGTGACTTCCTGTGTTACTCTTGTGCTCTTTTTTGATTAGTCCTGTTCTCCTCTGTCCTGATTGTTTACACCTGTGTCCCTTCAGTGCCCAAGTCTTTTCATTGCCCTGCTTTTCCTTTCATTCTACTGGCTTGAAATCATTCTGTGTGGCATTTCGTCAGTCTTCCTCCCTGTGTTGCTTATTCTGTTGAGAATGATAACCTGATCCTCAGGTTATCATTCTCACCTCTCTTGGACTTTTGGCGTCTGGTTGCTTCACTTTTGGCTAGAATACAGGCATTTGTTAGAATCTTACGCATTTGGGTCCTCCTCCTGCAAACCTGATATGATGTCCTGAAGATTAAGGACATTTTTCATTAAATTTATAATCTGTAAATTTCATGGGAATCTTTACTCCTTTATGTAAAATGCCAGAAGTTGAGTAAATATTTTCCAAGAGTACACTTAGCCCCTTTCTTTTGTGAACTAACTGAGCTAACTAACTTTTGTGAACTAACAGCATGAGCAATTTTAGTCATTCTGTATAACACATACTATCCACCCTTTGTGGAGCAGACGCCTTTAGAAAAAAAAGAGAAAAAAAAATTGAAACAAGGTTGAAATTAAGTGTCAGAACAATTCTCAAGGCAACACTGCACCACTGGCCTTAAGTTGAAGCAACACACAGCTGCTCCGGTTGAGTGGTGAATTCAATATTCGAGTGCCCTGAGCTGCACCCCACTCAGAATTAGACTGATTTAAACTAAGTTACTTTTTCTAACTGCATGACAAAAAAAATTCACTATGGTGATTTCACTTGGTGGACTTGCATCCTGTGATATTTCTAAAAACAATAATTATAAAAGTTAGAGAGGAAAACAAAAAAGGGGACTGCTTAGAAATTGAGTGAGATTGATTAAGTTATTATTTTTCTTCTTCTTTTTAAGAGGCTTGGAGCCAAAAATGAACCTTTGGAGCTTTTTATGCCAAATTGTATATGGATGGTTATAATAAATGAATCGCAGATTAATAGTCAAATGCAGTAAAGTATAAAGAGCCCATGTAACTCTTTATCGTTCTGCCATCAACAGCCCTTTTTGTTTGCAAGTGGGCAATTTATTCAGATTCAAAACCAATGTTAATTTGATGGACTAATTAGACACTTGCCTAAATATTTTCTTCATGAACAGGGGCCTCATCTATAAAGCTTGCTTGCGCAGAAAAAGCAGCTGAAAGTTGCAGAAGCCGCCATCTACGCAAAGCCTCGGATCTAAAAAGAAAAAACTAACCGAAAAATCTGCGTATCTTTACGGCAACAAGGACCCTCCCGTAAGAATTTACCTAAGACACGGGGAACTGGCGACGCAGGCTGTGAGGTGGTGAAATGAAGTCAGATTCATGTCATACTCTTAATAATGTCATCACATATCACAACATATATCAGACTTATAATAAAATAGTGCTGATAACGGAGCAGGCGGCGGGGGCGGGGATGACTGCCGCTCCGAACCCACTACTCCACGCCGAAGAGGAAAAAAAAAAGTGTTCTGATTAAAATAAGGAAAGTTGGACTATATAACAATTGCGTTCATAAGGATAAAGTTTTAAAAAAAAATAAAAATTAAAGAAATAGTCTCTTCTCCCCATGTGTGTCTGCCTGTCATGCATGGGTACGTGCGCTCATGTTGTTTACTTTTAAGCCGGAATTATGGTTCTGCGTCACACCAACGCAGAGCCTACGCCGTAGGGTCCGCCGTAGGGTCCGGCGTAGGTGCGCGTCGCCGCGTACCCTACGCCGTAAGCTCTGCGTTGGCATAACGCGGAACCATAAAACAGCCTAGAGCAGCTCTGAGGGGAGACGGGAGGGAGGAGGGGGAGCGGGGGCTGCCGGGCCGCCGTCCCGAGTGTCTTGATGATTTGCTGAGCCTACCGTTAGTTTTTAAACTGTAAAAAGTGGGGGGGACAAATACATCATTTTGAAAAGTGGGGGGGACATGTCCCCCCTGCCCCCAGTGGAAATTGCGTCGTGCGATCGTGGCACTAACGGGCAGCAACGACGTGCTGCCACTCACTCGCTTTATTTTATACTATTTATATACGTTTTCTACTTTTACTGTGACCACCAAATAATCTCGTTTCACTGTCCTCTCTCCACATCATCCACAACATCTAGATCTCAGATCTCAGCGAAATTCAGTGGCACGGTGGCTCGACACGTTCATTCATTCTGACGCATTCATCCCTAACAGGCTGCAGGAAGCCACTGCGCATGCTCAGTAGGCTCATCCATATGGATTTATGGGCGTGTTGAGGGCGGGATATGGGGCGGATTCAGCTGCGCAGCTTTCCAGGTGGACTGTGATTCATAAAGGGAACATTGCGTGGAAGTCTGCGTGCACGCGGTTTTATAGATCCGGATTTTTTTTTGCGCCCGCCATTTTCGGCTTTTGGGCGTACGTGCACTTTTAGTATGACTCCTACGCACTCCATTTTAAATGAGGCCCCTGTACTGTAACAAACACACTAGAGCAATAACATGACTGAGGAGAGACTGTGGACATTGTCTATATTATGTGAGCTTTCCGGGCACTGATGAAGTGCTCACAGCTCTTAATGGATCTGCCCTTTCCAGGGAATGTTTTTTGAGCAGATGGTTGTCTCAGTGGGCTAGGTCAGAAGTGAGGCTTCCTTCCCTTTTCTTGACACTTTTGCACTTGTTGCACTTGTCTTAAACACTTACATGTATACAGATAAATACTACTTTAAATGTGACTGTCAGTGTATGTGTCTGAATAACTGAGATCCATAGATTCCTCTTCTAAAATCAGATTAAGTAAAGCTATACATTCCTTTAAAATGTGTTAAATTGTGATTTTAGGCACACTCTAGGTATTTCCGTGGTATGAAAAGTTGCATATAGGCCCTTTAAACCTTTCAAGCTGTTTATGTCAATAGAATAATAATCCATTTGCATGGATAATGTATCGGCGGATTTTTCCAATGTTTAACTGTCAACTCTGTTTCAAGAAAATGGGCATTATTCTGTAGCAAGTATATACCCATTTAATGAGCACTGTGTTAAAAGCCAGGTCTCGAGCCAAGTTCAGCTCATTATGCAGGACTGCCTGGAATAACTGAATATATCTTTGACACTTGGGCTACCACAGTGAAATATCTCCTTTTGCAAAATAATTACATTCTAAAATGTGTCCAATCTGTTAGACCATGTGTGTTGTAATATGTGGGCTACAAAAGTGTTATTTCTTCTTTACATATCTTTAATTATCATGTCACAATTTACATTTCTAAATGAAATACACAAGAACGTTCTGTCACATGTATTATATGTTTAAAGTTAGACTCCTCTTTTATTTCTATATTGTTGTGGAGGGTGTGTGAGTAAAAGTGTAATGAAACGTATCCAATCATAGTGGTTTTTACGATTAAGTAATTGTGATCTTAGGCAAACAATCAAGAATACTTGGAAATTGTATATGAATCTTTGACCACTTTTCTTAACAATATTCCCTCAGCTCATTGAGGTTTTAGGGCATGCACAGTTCTCTTAGGGTCATGCGACAGCATGGTGGTATTGATGTCAGGGCTTCGACAAAACCTTGAATGTTTTTGCTTTTCAGTCATTCTGAGGTAATTTGCTGGTGTAGTTCAGCTCATTGTCTTGTTATATGACCCAGCTTCGACCAAGCTTTATCTGCCTGACAGATGGCCTCACATTTGCCTGTAGGATACTCTTGTAGATGGAAATATTCATGAACCACTCACTGACTGAAAGGTGCCCAGGTTCTGTATGTGCAAACCACCCCAAATCATCACCCCTGTACCTTCATCCTTGACAGTGGGTGAAATGTTTCTGATGAATTGCTATGTTGGTTTATGAAAAACATGGTTATGGGAATTACATAACTCGACTGTGGTCTCATCTGCCTATAGGACAGATAGGAAATAGGGCTCCAGAAGCTTTGTTTGGATGCAAATTTGCTGTCAATGCAGTTATGCTTCCATTTTTTTTTTCAGACAGGACGAGCTTTCTCCTGAACCCCCTTCCAAATAAAACATACTTGTTCAACATTAGTCTTCTTGCGTTGTCATGGAGTTTAACATTTAACATGCTCATGGAAGCCTATATGGTCTTAAATGTAGCTCTTGGGTATGTTGATATTTTTATTCTGACCTTTGGTTGTATTTGTTGGGACAATTATCTCGAATGTATTCCACATCGAATTGTGTTTCTCACTGTGGAATGTTGAACTGTAAATTGTTTGGAAATTGACTTAAAACACTTCTGAAGTTGTCATGCAGCAGCAATTGTTTCTCTCAACAATTGCTTATGTCTTACCCCCCCAGAATTTTAAATGCCCTTGACCCACAAACTGCTTAGGGTTAGTATAACCCATATTTTCTTATTTTTTGCCTTCATAACTTAATTTTGTCAAATGAATAAAGGCATGGCTGAACATGTGAACAGGTGAACATGGCTCTGCACTACGCACTCGAACATCTGGACACTGCAGGCAACTACGTCAGGTTCCTGTTTGTGGACTTCAGCAGCGCCTTCAACACCATCCTCCCATCCATCCTGGAGAACCAGCTCTCCCTGCTGCAGGTCCCAGTCCCCACTAGGAGGTGGATCACGGACTTTCTCACCAACAGGACCCAGCGGGTGAAGCTGGGGAAGTGCATCTCCAGCCCCATGTCCACCAGTACCGGCTCCCCGCAGGGCTGCGTTCTGTCCCCTCTCCTATTCTCCCTTTACACCAACAGCTGCGTTTCCCTCCACCCCTCGGTCAAGCTCCTGAAGTTCGCTGATGACACCACCCTGGTGGGCCTCATCTCCAAGTGTGACGAGTCGGCCTACAGGAGGGAGATCGAGCGGTTGCTGAGTTGGTGCTGTCACAACAACTTGGAGCTTAACACCCGCAAGACAGTGGAGATGGTGGTGGATTTCAGGAGGAACGCAGCCCCTCCCCTTCCCATCGTGCTGGGAGACACACTGGTGGACTCTGTGGACTCTTTTCCGCTTTCTGGGACTTAACATCTCCAGGGATTTCAAGTGGGAACTGAATTCCACGGCCCTTCTGAAAAAGGCCTAAAAAAGACTGTTCTTCCTCCGACAGCTGAGGAAATTCAGGCTGCCAAGGTCCATGATGGCCCAGTTTTACATTGCCATCATCGAATCCATTATCTCCCACTCCATCATCACCTGGTTCCCCGCTACAGCAGCAAGGGACCTCCACAAGCTGCAGCGAGTGATACGCTCTGCAGAGAGAGTGATTGGCTGCCCCTTGCCCTCCCTGAAGTCTCTGTACGACTCCAGGGCCTTGAAGAGGGTGCCAGGCTCATCAATGACTCCCCCCCACCGCCCCCCATCTGGTGCCCCGGCTGGTCGGAGGGGGCATGTATAGCCCAGGACTGTGTGCATGTTTTTGTGAGAGTAGCTCACATTAGCTACTCAAGGGAACACGGGGAGAACATGCAAACTCCACACAGAAAGGCCCTTTCACCAACCCCACCCAGGGTGTGGGCGCTGAAGTCATGGGGGAACTTAACACGCATTCAGCACCTACAGCGTCCCTGGCGGGAATTGAACCCAGGACCTTCTTGCTGTGAGACGGCTGCACTACCCCTTGCACATGACTCACTCTCACTCACTCATCTTCTTCCGCTTATCCGTTCCCGGGTCACAGGGGCAGCAGTCTCAACAGAGATGCCCATGCACATGACCATTGTTCTTAAATATTACTGTCTCACTGACTATAAGGCCACTTATATCGAAAATTACATTACTGAAATGAATGTTACCAAACATTAGAATTACATGAATGCAGCCAAAAGCCAGTGTTAATTTGGCATAGACTGACTACACATGTGTAACACAGATAAGACTCTTGTTTTATGGCTGAGCAGTCTTGACTTTCTGACAGTTACCCTCTTGGAGGTCTCTGTGTGCTTGTATCACTCCTTGGTGCTTTGCCGACAGAGAATATGAACAATATTTATAGATCGAAGAATCCCCCAGACATAAAGCATTGTAGAGTGTAGAACATCCTCCACTTTGTATGCAAAGCTGTCCTTGTTTGTGCTTACAAATGCAATCCCTTTCTCTCCAAAATTGCAAATAGACAAATGCATTGTACACGTGCATCAGCATGTGTTGACGGAAACATGCACATTCATAGTGGCTCCTGTCTCTCCTGTCTAATTGTGTTCATCCATATTCGTTTTAATTTCAACGGCTGTCAATGAATGTCACCGCAAACCAATAACACCCTTTTAAAACTCCAGACATGACTCTTCATGCATCCTTCCTGTAAATTGTTTATAGTTCTGCCTTCTGTGCTCAAAGGCATGTCACTCTACAACGGACAAATTTAATTTAGTCACTGCTGTTGTGTTGGCAGAAAACAGCAGAAAATGAAATAGCAAAGCCCTTGAAAATATGGTTACTGGATCAAAATTATTCTGCAGATTCCTTATGATTGCAGAATGGCTACAGGTCAAGTTATGCACTAAGATCTACTTGCAGCTACTACCAACACACTGATGGATTTGACAGGATGATAATTAAATAGAAATTATGAATTAATAGCATCTAACTTCACCAAAAGCAATATATTATTTGTCTTTTTTTAATCTTTCATTTTAAAAACTACAAAAAAAAACCCTCAAAACTATTTGATTAAGTAGCTACTCTTTCTTAAACAACTAAACATCACAAAACAGCACATTTGAAAACTGGAAATGCAAAGGGGACCTCTCAATAGTGTCATTTTAAAACAACAACAAATACTAATGAATTCAACCTCAAAACCTAAATAATATTCCCTAGATGTAACAGTCATACAAGCTGTAAATCATGATTTCCACTCAGCCTATGACAAGCAGCAGGTGGTCATTTGAAATACTTTTTGACAGCAGGAGATGTTTTAGCTGCAGGGCTGGAGAAGCACCCCTACTCTAGTAAGTGACAGGGTGCTGTTCCTGTAAACAACAAATCTGACCTCAAGTGATATTCATTCAGTTAGCTGGAGGTGTATTTGCCCATATTTTAGGCATTATGTGTATGTATTAATGTGATCAATAAATCTGTGCGACACAAAAGCCAAAGTATGTGGATATATGGGTAAGGCTGTAAAAGAGATCATATCATCCCGTATCATTATTTATTATTTATGAGACAAATTTTCATATCAATGTTTAACACAACATAGAAAATTTTTTGTGAGCCCACTATACCCTTCAATTTGTCTTAAATGCGTTGCTTAAACAGCTATTTGTACACCCACATTTTAGAAAATTATGGAATGATATTCAAAATGCAAATTAAAAAAAATATCAACTTTATATTATTTAATTTCTGTGTTGGAAATAGGAACCCAAGATATTTTCAGTTTTTATTCTTGTCATCTTCATAATTCATTAATGAACATCCATTTTTGCCCTTCAAGACACCAAATTATGGAGCATTCTAGTTTTTATTTTGTCTCGTTCTTCCTGCAAGTAAATGTTAAAGTGCACAACAGTACTGGTTTCTGGAGTACTGGAGTCTTTCTGAGTGGGGTTTACATTCACAGAGTCCGGTCAGGACTACAGGCAGGCCCCTCCTTATACATTTTGTTGTTGTGTGCAAAATATGATTTTGGAGATTTCATTTTATCCTAATTTTAGTATTCGTTTTTATTGTTTTATTTATTTTTTCTGGGGTGGGGGTTACATATAATCCTAATTTTACTGATTTGGGGTTGTTATTTTGCAGTTTTGTGAATTTTGCCTACATAAGGCATTTAGTGATGCATTTAAATAGGTCTGTCTCAGTGTTTTGTACAACAGAGGAAAGCTTGTGGGACCAAAAACAAATGAATTCATTCTATGCATGTTGATTTATTATTAAAATGACCAATTTAGCCCTACAAACCCTATAAATCCTAATTGTATTGTATATATTGTGGGTTTTTTTCTCATACAAAAGATGATTTTTTTTTATGCAGAGAGCCAGCAGAACACCATTCTGTGCATTAGTTACAATGACTTTACATTTTTACCATTTACAATATTTGTAAATTTGTATTTAAAAAAAAAACGTTATATTATGGGCAGACCCATTTCTGTTTTGCTGCACGGCATTACTGTAGCTTGTCATGCTTATTTGATATGATTCACATGTTTATTGCCTCTGTTATTACCAGAAATTAGGATGTTATCAGTGTCAACGAATCCATGCACGTGACTCACCTGATGAAGAATACATTAAAGGTGTAGTCTGTGATCGTATTCAAAAACATTTATTGTTATACTGCGTGAAATGGTCCTTCCATCCTGAGAGTAGCCAGTGAATAATGTGTTCAGAAAAAGGAAAGAAAAAAATTCAACCTCTCTGAGAGCTTCAATCCTGTAAAAACTCTGACCAATCTGTTATTTGCGCACCGAATGAAACGGATTGGTCCAGGACCAGAGGCTTGGCAGGGGGGAAAAGAACCAATCAGATGCCTTCATTTTAAGTCCCGCCCACGCCCCCCTCCGTCCCAAGCGTGCACCCGTCTCTCTGCTTCCAGCAGCCTCCAGCCCCCGTGTCCGCGCTTCCCACGGGTCCTGCTCGGCTCAGACTGTTCCAGAGTAACCCCCCCCCCCCGCTCCTCCAGACCGACTGGCAACCACGACCTGACATCGGATGGCCCCCGCCGCTCCCGGCTTCACTGCCGGCTCGCGGTCGGGCTGTCACGTCGAATGTAACGGCTCGCCCTGCTAAAAAGGCTAAAAAAAGAAAGCCAAAGTGCGATTATGCGGCACAGCCGCTACTGGGGGTCCCCCCAGTGGCGGAGCGCCGGTGCATCGGTGCAGTGGTTGCGGTGCTGCGGTCCCCTGCAGGCTCTGGAGGCACGGCTACGCTGCAGGGTACGGCGTAGCCTACAGCGTAGCCTACGTCGTAGGGTACGCGGCGACGCACACCATTCTGCGTTGGTGTAATGCGGAACCATAAATCAGCCTTCAGTGTGTTCTGTTCTGAATTTCTCTGTTGTGCTCATTTTGCTGGGACTCCGGGTCCCTCCGCCGTTCATTGTTGTGTCTAAAAATGATGCAGTGCTCAGAAACGGTACATATATTCTGTGATATTTTTTTATATTTATAAAAAAATAAAATTAGAAAAAAATAAAGGATCCCCATAACTTTGATTGGGTGGGCAGGATGCAAATTTGGGTGGGCACAGGCCACCCCTGCCCCCCCCTAAAACCGGCCTCGCTTACAGGTGAATGAGACATGGGGTGGTTTTGTTGAAAATGTGCTGTCCAAAATGTCCTGGAAAACTGGACTCCTGCAAATGCACGTTCCCCAAAGTTTGTGGGGGCGTGGCTTTAGACGGAAAGCTGACGGGAGGGGGAGGAGGGGGCGGGGCTTAGAGGAGGTGCCACTTTCAAATCTTGCTAGCTCTGTGAAATCAGGGACCCTACCTTTAATGCTATAACTCGTTTTGAAGAGAACTTTTATGCTATAAGAAATTTTCTGTATAGGCAACTATTTCATAAAGAAAAAATGTGCTTCATTTCTACAACATGCCAATTAAGGAGTGTGATTTTTATATTGTGTCTTTTATTAGCTCAGTTTTTCAATTAAATTTTTTTATTTTAGCTGGGGGAAAAAGATAAAGGCTTTCGCATGCAAGCTGATCATACAAGAAATATTTTGTATAAACTGATACTCAATTTGTGGCTTTGACTGGACGCATGTTAAAGTAATAGATGTGGTTTAGATTAATCTAAACTGGAAATCTGAAAAATCATCCTAATTTCACATATGAAGTTTATTATGCTGTCTATCGTGAAGGCATCATGTTGTAATCTTTTTCTGTTCGGCTCCTGTGGAGAAAAGAGAGTTTTCATCTGCCTCCTGCTGCATCACCTCGATTACTGTATCGCTCAGAGTCGGGATCATTAGTGAAGGTGAAGAGGGTTTTTTTATTAGTGAACTGGACGATCCCAGCAGGGTGCTTTCTGCAGTTGTGGTTGGCTTTCCTCAAATATAATGGTTTTTGTTTAGCAGTCACCAGTTGTGTGTGGCTGGGGGGCATTTTGCTACTTTGTTTTGTTGTCTTCATTGTTTAACTTTAAGGGGACCTATTATGAAAAACACGTTTTTTCTTGCTTTAACATATATAAAGTGGTCTCCCCTCACACTGCCAACTCAGAGAAGGAGTATGACACCGTCGTGAACCCTTCAGACTTCTCCGTCACTCCATTTCGCCGCTGTGCAGTACCCCCGCAATCTTTTCCTGAATGGTTAATCGACTTTTTCTGGTCACAGTGAATCAAAGAGATACGGACAACTATTGTGCAAAAAAACAAAACAAAAAAAATCACACATACACGAAGAAAAGAGCTCTGAAAGTTCACGACTGCTTGAATCCGGAAATGTGTTGCTACCAAGCAAACCAATCACAGCCCTCTCGTCTGCGTTTGGTCTGCGTCGCCTCGACACGTAGTTACAATTTTTGGGAGGTGCGCGTCAGTGACGGCGTCAGTGACGGCATCAGTGACGGCGTCAGTGACGCCGTGTGGTCTGCGTCGACGCGTACCACACGCTGTAGGCACGGCGTCGTTTTGACGCAGAACCATAACTCAGCCTTAAGTGTATCGTGTGGCTGTTTCAACAACGAGGGACAGTATCGACACTTACCCTCATAAAAGGATCAGTACCAACAGTACAGACCCAGCAACAGCACACGAGTCAGCGGTAAGTGACGTTCATTTTTTATGTTATTTATATTTGTCTACGGGTAACACCGGTGCTCCGGTGAGTAGCTCCGGTGGCTCCAGTGTTACCTAACAAAGCCACTCACTCGTTAGGTAACACCGGAGCTCTATTAGTAATACATTTTTCTTCAGTTTATGGTTTCAGATCTTCCAAGCAATGCACCTGAAGCTGTTCAACGACACCTTCAGAAGACGCACAGCCCTTCCTTGAGCCAGCAATAGTGCATAAATGTTATTTATATACAACTTGGTGTATATTAACATGTGTGGTGTATATAAGTGGTGTATATAATGTGTACAAATGTTTTGTTTTTTTTTAACAATAAAGTTTCCATTTGTGAACATTCAGTGTTGTGATTTCTTTACAGTTAACATGATTAATTTGTCTTGTAACATAAGAAGTGAAATGATGAGGAATCGGAGTAAATAACTGTGGTGTACCTGTTTAGAATTAAATTAAATCTTCCTGTGTGAATTAGTGTGAAGACGAGGTGACCCAGTCAGGGAACTAAAGGCTGATTTATGGTCCCGCGTTACACCAACCCTAGAGCCTACGGCATAGGGTATGCGTCGATTTAACGCAGAACCGTAATTCAGGCTTTAAGATCCCAGGGAGTCGTTTACACCGTGTCATAAACGCATGCGAGCGTCCGACTATCGCGTCGAGCTGCGTGACATCGGGCGCTTTCTGTCCACACTGAAACCGTTAAACTTGCGGCCAGTTAGGACAGTCCAATACAAAAAAAATAAAGCAATGGAATTGATTTTGTCGCTGACGCTCGCTCGCATCGCATGGGACGCGGTTTAATAGTGTACGCAGCCGGCTCTTCTGCCCGGAGCAAGGCTATGTGCCCTCCCCTGCTACACGTCATTCAGGCAGCCAATCAGCACAGTGCCTCATTATCATAGCCTCCCCACGCCCCTCAGAATCCCTCATAGAGAAGGAGGTTATAAGCGGTAAAACTAAAGACATGGCCGAGAGGCTGAATTTCTCATTTATGTAGAAAAAACAAGCTTTTGATTTTTTTTTTTTTTTTTTGATTCAAGGCCTATTTAAAATATACATTAAATGCCATAATAGGTCCCGTTTAACTGTTTGTCAGCAGCTATAGAAAAAAATACAAAAAATAAGATCGTCACAGTTATTCTGCACTGAAGAGTGACTTTTTTTCTCTCTCTCTTCTTTTTTTTTTTTTACTTGTCTGCACACATATTAATGGTTAATACCATGCTGGTAAGAACCTAAGGCATATATATGTGCATTGTTAATATATTTATCTCATTAATATATATACATATATACACATACAAACACCAATTTTTTTTTTTTTTGGGAAGAGTGAAGGGTGACATCTGCTGCTAATCCAGGACGCGAGCACACACATCCCACATGGAGGCACACGTTGAGCACTGGAAATCTGTGTGTGTGTATATGTCTGTGTGGCTATGTGTGTGTGTGTGTGTGTATGTCTGTGTGGCTATGTGTGTGTATGTGTGTGTTTTCTCTTAACAAACCAATGACCCCTTTCTTAAATCAGACTTTAAATACTGGCGACACGTTGACTTTACATTGACTACAGATACTTCAGAAGGAAATGTGTCAGGAAAGGTGCAGGAGAGCAGGAGGCAGGAGTTCCAAAAAACTGAGATTTATTGTAGTTGTTGTTGTTGTTGTAGTAGTGTTTATTTCGAATATGAATCATATAAAAAAAAAGAAAGAAATAAGACAATCGTCTTAACATGAGACATAACAAAGTACATATTCGAAAGGGAGTGAGAAGAAGTAAAACTTATAAACTCTCACCCCCTCTCCTTAAATATGACTAGCTAACACATGCGAACATAACATTATGCAAACATAATATTGCCTATACACAATAATTACACACACACACACACACACACACACACACACACACACACACACACACACACACACACACACACACACACTAGTACATACATACATGTATACATAGGGACACATACTGCATATAGGACAAAAGGAGAAAAACAAACAAACAAACAAAAAACAAAACAAAAAAAACAAGACAATAAAAACATTGTAGCAACATAAGCTACTGACTAGTGTAAGAAAATAAGGATAAAAATAAATAAATAAAAAATAAACACTGTATCATTGCACCCAAGCATTTTGCTCATTCCTGTACCTCTGAAAAATAATATCTTTGTATTTTTTTAAACGGTTTAATATTTGGACATTGCTTTAATTCCATTGAAAACTTGTTCCATAGCCTCACCCCGCTGACTGAAACACAAAAACCGTTCCTGTTTGTGCGTATTAATGTGACATTAAAATTACTTTTGCCCCTTAAACCATATCTTCCCTCATGAATACTAAATAATTTCTGTATATTTGTTGGTAACAGATCATTTTTTTGCTTTGAACATTATTTGCGCTGTTTGATAGCCCACAATATCCGTAAATTTGAGTATTTTGGACTTTAGGAATAATGGGTTTGTGTGTTCCTTGTAGTCAGCATTGTGGATTATTCTTATTGCTCTTTTTTGCATAATGGTTAATGGCTGTAGAGATTTTTTTGTAATTGTTGCCCCAGATTTCTGCACAGTATTGAAAATATGGTGAGACCAGGGAACAATAAAGAATGTGGAGTGATTTCTGATCCAAGACCTTTTTAACTTTATTTATAATGGCAATGGTTCTTGAGACCTTACTTTGTACATGTTTGATGTGTGATTTCCAGTTGATTTTATCATCTATGATTACTCCCAAAAATGTAATTTCATTAACTCTTTCTATTTCAACTCCATCTATTTTTATTATTACCTTAGTATTTAATGTATAATTGCCAAACAACATTATTTTGGTCTTACTCAAATTTAATGATAATCTGTTTCTGTCGAACCATTCTTTCAGTTTGTTCATTTCTATGGTAATATCCTCTTGTAGCTTTTGTAAATTATCCCCGGAACAAAAAATATTAGTGTTGTCTGCAAATAACACAAAATGCAATAACTTAGAGATCTGACATGTATCATTGATGTACAAAATGAAAAATTTAGGGCCCAAAACTGACCCCTGGGGTACCCCACATGCAATGTCCAAGCATGGAGAAACACAGTCACCCAATTTCACAAACTGCTGTCTCCCGCTTAAATAACTTTTCACCCAATCCAACACTATTCCCCTGATGCCATATTTTTCCAGTTTCTTGATTAGTATTTCATGATTGATCATATCGAAAGCCTTTTTTTTAAATCAATGAATATCCCAACGGCATACTGTTTGCGATCTATTGCATTTGTTATTTCTTCTATTGCCTCTATTAGTGCCAATGATGTAGATCTGTTTGATCGAAACCCATACTGATTCTCTACAAGTATTCTGTTCTTCTCTAAAAATTAATCCAGTCTGTTTTTAAAGAGTTTTTCCAGAATTTTTGAGAATTGTGGTAACAAGGAGACAGGTCTGTAGTTTGTGAATTGATGCTTGTTTCCAGCTTTGTACAGAGGTATGACTTTAGCTATTTTCATTTTTTGAGGGAATGAACCAGTGTGAAATGATAAGTTACAGATGTATGTTAATGGCTTTGAAATTCCCCCAATGACCCTTTTAACTAGTGACATATTAATATAATTTAAGTCAGTGGACTCTTTATTCTTACAATTCTTAACAACACTCAAAATTTCATTTTCATTCACTGCTTGTAGGAATAATGAGTTATGATTCCTCTCTACCACGGATTCATCATATGTACCTGAGTCAGGGATTTCTTTTGCAAGGTCAGGTCCCACCCTTACAAAAAACTCATTGAGGCTGTGTGCCACCTCTTTCATGCTATAGTTTTTAATATCCTTATCCATAAAATAGTTAGGCAGACTATTATGTTTAGAGCCCCTATTTATTATATTATTTAATATTTTCCATATTCCTTTAATGTTATTTTTATTATCATCTAATAACCTCTTATAATAATATTTCTTACTTGCTCTTATAATAGTGGTTAACTTACTTTTATATTTTTTATATCTATATTCTGCCTCTTTAGTTCTCTTTTTTATGAAATCTCTGTAAAGTGTATTTTTCTTTTTACAGGCATTTTGTAGACCTTTTGTAATCCAAGGACAATTGGTGCTGCATTTTCGGTTGTATTTTTTGATTGGATAATGCTTATCATACAATGAGGAGAATATCCTCAGAAATTCATTATATGCACGGTTTACATCCTTTTCTCTGTAAATCACTTCCCAGTTATACTCCACTAATTCCTTTTTAAGAGTGTTAATGGCTTCTTCCTTCTTCACTCGTCTATATACTGTTTGCTTTTTGGATCTTTTACTGTGATTGATATTATACACTGTAAACACAAATATTGCTCAAAAACAAAACCAAAAACGCTGCTTAGCAGGATCAAAAAACAGAACATGAACATGAACATGAACATAAATCAGAAAAGTTTGAAAACCTGACGAGGAGAACATGGAGGGAGCAATCAGTACGGACCAGCAGGGAGCCAGGGAAAGACAAGATACACAAAGGTAAACGAGACACAGGTGCAGACGATCAGGGCAGATGGGAAACAGGAAGGTCAAGACAGAACTCCAACACAAAGACATGGCTTTCAAAATAAACAGGAAAATGTCAAATCCTGACAAAATATGATCCCGATCCTTAGCATTTTAACAGTCACAGTATGCTTTAACTGTTATTATTTCACATTTAGATTTATAATTTCCCCCATGGCATTTGTTGGAAATTGCATTGCTCTCATTTCATGAGACCTCACTGCTCTACGGGAAAATTCACAGATTAAGTACAGGACAAGAGTTTTGGCTTGGACTTGAGATAACTGAGCCGTTGCACCCTCACAGCAATGCAAGGTTACTTAGATTCTCTGCTCAAGGACACAATCAAAGCTGGGTATGCTGACTGATTTCCACACAGTAAATAGAAGCTTATTTTTACTACTTCTATTTTCTTACAATTCATTTGTGCATTTGAAAGTGAATGCATGTGAATGCATTTGTTTTATGATTGTTTTATTACTGAAATTTAAGGTATACATTGTTTTGTTTCTAGATTAATAATGGTGTACCTATACACTAAAATGAGATGCATACTGATGATAGACAGAACCCCTGAAAGTCTTCATGCCTTCTATATTTCAGTAGAAATTACCTATAAAATATTCACTCCCTACTCTTCATGTATAACACTTTGAATGTGTTTCAAAGTTGGTAACTAAGCAGGGAGTATATGATGAAAGGCTTCAGTATATTAAAGCTAAATAAATACATAATTATATTTTTTTCTGTGTGGTAAAAGCATATTTGTAGCCTTTGCTTTAAGTCTCCTCAAAAAGTGAAACAATCAGTAGTCCAGCCACTGTTCAGCTGGCTCGCCGAATTCATTATTTTCTACTGTCACCAGAGGTCATGACACTGAACCTAGGCTGGTGCAGAGGGAGGATAACGAACCTCAAGCACCACTAGCTGCTGCAATTTAGACAAATGTGTCATGTCTGACATGTCAAGGTATGGTGACGACCATGTAATTTGACCAAAATGTCCCAAACTTACTCTCCTCTTGTAAGTGTTTTTTGCCATATCATTTCAGACTACAACTAGTTGACAACCCAATCTACAACCTATCAGTTCTAAACTACACAGAGTCATGTGCAGAAGATAAATAGCCTGGGCTTGTCCACTAGTTTGCCTGCATGTAAATTGGGTTTTCAAAGCTATGAATGCATGCAAACGAGCTCTGCTCATATAAGAAGCAGTCAGAATAACCACATTCTATAGCAATGGTCAATAATTGTTTCATAGTTACAGCCAAGTAAAAAAATATAACTCAACAATGAATAGACAAATATTGCTGCTTATGTGGATGTTTGATGATGAGTGACTGAGCCCACACTGGTTCTAGATGAGGTGGATGGATTTAATTATTAATTTCCTTTCATTCATTGGCTGATTTATATATTTGTGACCTAGTGGTAACTATCATTTTATTTCACTGGCTTACAACCACACCAATCTGGATTTACCTGATCCGGTCTGATCTCAGAAGTAGAGTTGGTTTCTAGTTACACAAATAGGAGATTGCTGAAATGATCAGGTGCTGCTGGTCTGGGGTGGACCTGAATCAGTGAGTTGAGTCCCCTAACTGGGGGCTGGCAGATCAAACCCAAGTGTCATCATGTGCTGAAGTGTCCTTGAGCAGGACAACCTTCCAGTGTTGTTTGTCAGAGGAACATGAGTGTGAAAATCAAAGGGTTACTGTATAGAGAAGGAATATTCAATAGAAACACTGCAGTATAAATGTGTAAATGACAAACACATTGCAAGGCACTTTGTTTTGTTTCGTTTCAAAGTTTATTTAGACGGGACAATGCATATTCATGAACACTACATTAAGCAGTGTAAATACACCAGGTTTTAGCAGAATTGCTAGTTTCCACCTGCAGTCCCCACAAACAACCAGACACACTCACACGTACGGGCAATTTACAATGATCAATTAACCTAGCTTGCATGTTTTTGGACTATGGGAGGAAACCGGAGTACCCAGAGGAAACCCACGCAAGCACGGGGAGAACATGCAAACTCCACACAGAAAGGTCTTGCTGGGCCTGGAAGTCGAACCGGGAACCTTCTAGAACTTTGTAGAACTTGAATAAGGTTAAAAAGGTGCTGTGTAAGCGCAAGATCATTTCATTTACTTATCTATTAGCTGCTAACCTCTACTCGAGTCATCTGTATGTTGAATAAGCTACATAAAAAAGAATCACTGATGCTTGACCTGCTGATTTGCTCCTTTTTAAAAACCTGAGCAAAATTAGGGATTTGTATTATCTGATCAGAGTTTGAAAACTTGCCTGCAAATAAACTACTGTTTGATTTATAAACTGATTTTTGAATTAGAATACACAGTGAAGCAGAAAAGGGAGCTGTATTTTTTTTTTCAATTTCCTCCATTTGTGTTGATTTCTTTTTGACCGATTTTGACCCGAAGTCTGAAGAGTTCACAAATGAGCTATAAAATCACTTGCAGTTTTCTTATAATGTAACATATTTGGCCATTGCAACCGTGTTCAGTGTTTCAAGGGTTGGGCACATTGTGAGCATGATGCTAAAATGAAAGAAAATCAATCAAAGATCTGTACTTCTGCAAGTCAGGAAAATGCCACTCTGATTGCCACTGGTCTGCAATATACCCTGAGTGTTCGCAGACACAAAAACAAAACAGTTTTGAAATGTTAGGCTTGTGTATCTCAACCAATGCTGTTCAAACTCTCCACTGAGCTCTCTTCTCTCTGTGGACATCAAACGATCAATTTACTCCTGCTACTTTTGCTCAGAGCAAGTGATTTGTTGCATTTGTAAAGCTTTTAAAAATAAAATACCTCCCATCCCCACCCTACCCTCACTTGATTATCATGATGTTATAACATCAGTTCTTTTTTTCAGGCTGGTGGTTTCCAGTATTTGTTCTCCTCTTCAGCAGAATCCCATATATCAATTACAAAGACTTTAATTTCCAATAAAAGTATCAGATGATGCTCGGGCAGGAAAATATAGTACATTTGTTGGGGTCTAGGTGCCGTAGCAGGTTTCAAACACTGGTGAGAATTTATCAAGGCAGCAGGATGTTTGGACTTACTCAAAAAGAAGAAACATTTTGGCTCAAGAAAAAGAAAGTTGTAAATTAAGATCCCCTCATTGTTCAAACTGTATCTTTTATTCTTATCTTCCGTTTTTATCTCAAAACATAACCTTTTGAGAACGAGGGGTTATACTTTTTAAACTATGACCAACTATGGTTGAATTTTTCCACAAATACGTCCAAAAGCTTCTTTAAGCTTCTTTAAACTCTTCACACGAACTGTCAATACACACATTTTCATTTTGCGTCTGAACATTTGACTGAAACGGCCTTCTGACAGTCTGAATGTGTAAGAGATAACACCTTGTAAACATGCTTGTTCCATGCGTCCTTTCCTCTCCACAGAGATTCGCGAGGCTTTCAAAGTATTTGACAGAGACGGGAATGGCTTTATCTCGAAGCAGGAGTTGGGGATGGCCATGCGTTCCCTGGGCTACATGCCAAATGAGGTGGAGCTGGAGGTTATCATCCAAAGACTTGACATGGATGGTATGTTGCTCTCTCTCGTATGCATATTATCCAACTTGTGAGCTCTATCTTGACATGTTTGTATTTCTGCTTGTTACATCAGGTGATGGCCAGGTTGGGTTTGAAGAATTTGTCACATTGCTTGGCCCGAAGCTCTCTGCTGCTGGAATGCCTGATAAGTTCCACGGAGCAGACTTTGATTCCGTATTTTGGAAGGTAGGTACCATCGTCATTGGGTTTTTACATAGCAATGATCAAATTTGAGTGGCTTTAGACACTTCAAATTCAATCAACCTTTACATGCTAATAAACTGATTGTATCATCCTTCTTTGCATCTATCTCCATAATCAAATTATCAATTGTTATGCTTTATTTCACTGAAAATCATTGAGTACACAAAATGATAATACACATCAGTTAACATAAAGTATACTTCATGTAAATTTGACATATTAACCAAGTAGTTTATTTGCATATGCTAATGACACCAAATTACAATAAAGCCAAAGGGAAAAAAGAAAGGAAGTTTAGTCTCAAAATTATCAAAAACATCTTAGTTTATACGATACCTACTGTTTTAGAGCTCTGCAGAAAGAGTGGAGGAGAAAAAAAATGTGATGATTGTTTTTGTTCAGGGCTGTTTGATGAAGTCTGACTGCTAAAAGGCTTAAAGTTTGCTCTGTTGTTTATTGCTGACCTACTGCTTATGTGAGGCATTGGGGGTTGTTTAGGCAGAAGTTTCTCCTCTGCTAATTAGACCTTTCATGGGGTTTTCTGCGTTCCTAGTGCGATATGCAGAAACTAACTGTGGATGAGCTCAAGAGGCTCCTGTATGATACTTTCCGCGACCACCTCACCATGAAAGACATTGAAAACATCATCATGACTGAGGAGAACCACCTGAACAGCCCAGAGTCACATGTGGACATTGATAGTATGTTTCAAAGATTTTTGCTTTTCCTTTTTTTTGTAATTCAGAAATAATAAAGAGTCACAGGTGTGCTAATGTTCTTTTCTCTCTAAATCTCTCCACAGCAAGCCCAACACAGCAAGAAAAGCACACATGTGTGCGTAAGAGCCTGATTTGTGCCTTCGCTATTGCATTTATCATCAGCGTCATGCTCATTGCAGCAAATCAAATGCTCCGTAGAGGGATGAAGTAAATAAATGTTGCCAGCAAGAGACAACCCGATCTAAGGGTGGACTCTGAGAAGAAAAAAAAAACTATGTTCATATGGTTCTAGGTTTTATTTATTGTTAGCACCCATGATGATGCAATCACTGCATCTCAATACAATATAATGGATGAAACGATGTCATACAGTGGTTTTGTGTTACCACTTATCATAACATGGTGAAAAACTGATCGTAAGGAAGGCATCTCAAGGGCTGATTAGTATCAGACACAGGTTCCCTTAACAATATCTGACCAGAATGCAGAATGAGACTATAATATTTTACTGTTTCAGTGTACAGTATGTTCTGTGCAAAGGCTGCATTGAGAACCATGCAATGTAAAATTCACCACATAATAAGACACCAAGGATAGTAATAAAGCAATACAGAGGTGGGTCATTTATCTTAGAATAGATGTTTCTGAGCACTGCATATGTATGTCTCTGTGTCTGTTTACTATAATATGTCAAGATTTTCACAGAATTACAGCTCACATTGAGTTTAGCAGACTTTTTCTGAGCAAGGATCATAATTAACTTAAATTTGAATAAAACAGCCCTCCTATTTCAAAGAGCAAGACCAGATGAGTAGTTGCTCTAAAGCTGTCATTGGCAGCCTGTTGGTCAGTCAGTGGTTGGTTGGACCACCACTATGCAGGCTGGAATATGTCCACTTTAACATATCAGATGTTTCATCATTACATTTTCTATTCAGGGTGCTTGTCAAGTGCACTAGCTTGTTACCTATCCAAGACGCAACAAAAGTTATCCATTTCATTTTGTTATCTCATGTTATTATCCAACACACAGGTCGCAAAATCTAATTTGAAGGCACATAAAATAATGGAAATTCTTCAAATTTTTTTGATCTAAGAAGTAAAAGAAACCCAAGAAGTGGATTAAAGCACAGGGACACTCTGGAAAGAGTTGGAGTCCAGACACAGACTGGAACCTTACAGCACATCCAATCAGCTCCAGTTGACCCCCCATCCCCCCATCCCAAAAGAGAAAAAAAAACGTATAAAAAAACTTTCCTCAGAATTAATGACACTGATTTAAAGCTGAGAAGGAATGGCTTGAAATCTTTTTTTTCCTCAAATCATGGAGATGTGTTTTCATCTGCAGTGTCAATTATTGCAATTTTACGATTTTAAAGGTAGGGTAAGAGATTTTGGATTGAGACTAAATCTGTTAATATTTGAAACAAAACATCTGCAAAACAGAAAATAGCTATCTCATCTATCCCTCTCCCTCCATTGCACCACAAGAAAACCCCATCATGATCTATCTCAAGCCTCCTCCTCCCTCTCACACGTACTGTGCACAAACTACCCTCTGTGGTTGGCTACAGTCATGCTTCTTATGGTTTGGAGGGCAAACTGCCACTACCCTGTTTGTTTCCAGTTTACAGAGCCAAGGCTGTGTAAACCTGGGTTTTATTTATTTTTTCAAAAGACTGCTCACGAGATGAGCAAGGAGATATGTACTGAATGTGACAAAAAACACACAAAGTGTTCTGTGTTAAACATTTTGTAGAATCACAAACACTACATTTAACTGAAGACAGCAGCAAATGCCAAATTGTAGATGTAAAAGTGACAAAATCCCATTAAGAATAAGGGAACAAAGCCCAGATCCCAGGAAAGGTTTTGATCTCTTGATCACCACACAACTGAAGAACAGATTTTCTTTTCAATCTGTCTGCAATACATGCAAAATGTTGCTGCCCTTTCATATCTGTACCTCTGCAAAAAGATTTAGAAATTAGATCAAATGCATTTTAGCAAAACAAAGTTTTTTAGCCGAATGACCTGTGGTATCAGATACAAATATATAGATGTGTTTAGACAAAACTACATATTAACTGTAATATCTATTGCAAATAAATGTGAAGTAATTCACATGCACCACACCTGCATGTAATAAATGTGTGCTCTATGTGGGTGAGATCAATTTTTGAAGTGTGTGTTCAAATAAATATGCAATTTGTTAAGTGAGTTAAGTAAATGTCCGTTTTTTGTGGATGTGCAAACAATATATAAATGCTAAATACTTTGCAGTAAGCTGTGAACAATAATTTAACATATCATGGTTTTCTGGCTTTTACATTGCCCACTGAAATGACATATTGTTTAAAGTATAACATGGTTATATTTTCTTACTTTGATAAGTGATACATGAAATCTGTTATTTTACTATGAATATAAACATAACCTTTTTAAAAACAAACAAAAAAATGCTTAAAAAATAGTGTCTGATATATTATTTCCAGGACAGCACATTCAAATACAAGTTCTTTGCATTAAGGCCATGCACTTGCATTAGTTTTTCAGATTTGTTGAGATTAATTTTTCAGAAAGTTTCATTTAAAAGATTTGTCAAATATGATCAGTTTTGCAAATGGTTTTTTATCTTTTTTTCTTATCTTAAAACATTATCAAAGCTAAAATAAGCAGGTGGAAGTATGGAAAAGTGAGAATAACTGGCAATAAAACGGATATTTAAAATCGTAGAAAACAGTTTATAAAACATTGCTTTACCTCTTCATGTGAAGATATATAAGATGTAAGGTTTGTGTGAAATATAATCACTGTGCAAAATCTTGTCTGAAGACACTGTGGTAGCAAATATTGTCTTATTATGTATGTTTTGGTGTTTTAATGAACAGATTTGTGTACAATTTGTTGACAGATTGTGTTAACTGTAGTTAAAACATTTATTTGGAATGTGAATGTTTTCTTTGCTGTGCCTGTCATTTTTTTAAAACCCTTCGTGCCAATGAAGTGTCTCCAGAAAGACGAGGGGGACAAAAATAGGAAATGAACTATTGCCTATATTCCTTCTGATAAAAATCGGCCCGATGTTCAATGGTTTTTTGAACTGAAACTGTAATTGCAAGAGTGGAAAGTTTGGATGTGGAACTGTTAAAAAAGGTAAAAAAAATTGCCACTACAGAAATAACATATCAGAAACAGTTCGTGTATTCCGGTATTCAGAGTTCCACTAACTTCCAGGTAGTAACTGTTCTGTTCTGCTGTTTTGTTTTGTTTGACTTCTGTAAAGGTCAGTGCATCAATTATACACTAATGTAAGTGGTGTTAAGATGCATGTAGCCCAATAAAGACAAGTGCATTAAAACTGTGCATCAGTTCATATTCCCACACATAGAAGAATGGGAAGTCTAAATAAATGCAACACTTGCTGTGGACGAGCCATCATAGTTAAACTAAGATGATTTCGATATGATGTAGAGAGGTGTATTCATATCGTCTTCTTCTTCACTGTCTGTCATGATGTAATGATGCAGTGCTGCTTTGTCCTGCCACCAACCATAACATCCACTTGTGTGTGATGTCAACAAACCAGAAACTTCTTTGACAACAAAGGCCATCTCGGAAAGTCACATACACGACTTTAATGGGGAATAAGCTGTAAACATTTCAGGTCCCAACAGTTCAATCAAAAAATTCATCAGAGCTTAAAATATTCAGTAAGCAGGAAGAGGCTAAAATTCTTCCAAGCTGAGTAAAGATATAAGGCACCCCACCAAATTCATATAGAGATATAAACACTTTCTGAACATTTGAATTGAGTGAAAGTATGAAAATCATATATTTAAAGGTTGTGTGTGAAGATTGATTTCTAAAAAGGGTTCACCAACATTTTCTTGCAAATGTTGAAACATCTCAGCACCCTGAGCAAAGAATAACAATATTAGGGTTTTAAAGCTAAAAGGATGATTATAAATACATCCAGTTATACTAAAAGCTACTGAAAAATAAAATTCAGTTTAAATACTTAAAAAACTGAATCTATTAATCTTCATTAATTTGAATGAATCTTCATTATTTAGAAATAATGTTTTACACAAACAATAAATCACGACGTCATGGAGGTTTATGCAGTGCTATAATAATAATAATTAAAGCTGCAAGCAGTGATGAACGGGCCCTCGCACCCTTGTGCACGTTCATGCGTGCTGCAGTGGAAGCGCTTGTATGACTTGCATGTAGATGTCTTCAGGCCTGGACATTTAGCGGATGACACCAGCCTCGACTCTCTATACCAAACCATTCAAAAGTTATGGGAGAAAGTAGGAACTATCAGATATCGACCAATCAGATGAAGGGATGGGGCTAATCTGCAGCACTTATGTTCAAGGACTCAAAACTGAGTCCGATGACACCACCCACGAGTCTTTGTCAAACCATTCAAAGGTTATTGCAGAAAATCGGAATTATCACATATCGACCAATCAGAAGAAGGGGCGGGGCTAATTTGCACCAATTAAAGTGAAGGAGTCAAAACCGAGTACGATGACACCACCACCCACGACTCTGTATGTCATACCATTCAAAAGTTATGGCAGAAATTAGGATCCATCAAATATCAACCAATCAGAATAAGGGGCGGGGCTAATTCATGCCAATGAAGGTCAAATACTCAATACTGAGTCCGATGACACCACCCACGAGTCTTTATGTCAAACCGTTCAAAAGTTATGGCAGAAAATAAGGACTATCAAATATTGACCAATCAGAAGAAGCGGCGGGGGCTAATTTGCACCGGGGATCGGGCTTGCCCTTGCCGGGAGGTGCACGGCCAGGCGCGGCGGCGGGGTGGAGTCATGTCTTATGTCGTCAGTATGAATGGAGGGATGTTGGACCATTTCCCCCTCCGCCTGGGGGCGCCGGTGGAGGTACGGTGGGGCCCTGGCCCGGCTTGGAGGGCCGGCCCCTGTCAACTTGGATGGCCGGTGGGGGAGCGTGGGCGTCTTTCCAGGGCTGGCTCCGCTGGCCCTGCCTCCTGGGTTCGGCCTCCACGCCCTCTCCTGCCCCCCCTACACGATTCATACGCACACAGGCGAAGGGGCGGGGGGTCCAGGGCGTAGGGGACATTGTCCCGCGTAGCCCAGCACTCCCCGCCTCACGGTTTTAATAACACTGTAGACACTGAACATTCAACATTTAATAAATACATTTAACAAGGATACTTAGTTCTGAGGGGGGGGGATCATTGTCAGTATGATACCCTGACCTCCCCCTCCCTGTTTTTATTGCATTAATTACATGCACTCAACACCAGGGTCGGGAGGGGGGCCCACATCACCCGCGTTCCCTCGCAGACCTGGGATAGGTGGGTCGCGATGCCCGGGCCTGGCGGGGCTCGCCGTGCAGCCTGGGGTGCCTTCTGGCGGGGCTGGAACCCCCCTCCCTCGACACGGACTCCACTCCACTGTAAAAGGGGAGGCGGTGCCCCAGACCACCATTTCTTCCTCTGCCCAAAATGAGTCAAAAGAGGTGAAGAAAGACTGGAAAAGACAGCAAAGGGGAAAGCAAACTAATGGAGGAACAAGAGCAGATCTTGTCTGAACTTTCCCCAGAAATGGAAGATCGTTGCAGAAAGGCTTTCGGCAACACCAACAACCACAGTGTCACTGGATGCTTCAGGCTAGTCTGAGCTACTGCAGAGAAATGGGCTCTCTGAACTTCCTGTCATCATGATGTTGATGCAAGTCACTGCAAACGCAGGGCAGAAAATTGGGACTTTAATTGACCTTGCTTCAGATACAAACTACATCACCCATAACGCTGCTGAAAGACTGAGGTTAAGAAATGAGAAGATAAGTTTAGTTGTGCATGGAGTTGGTGGAATGACCACGAAGGTAAAGACACAAAGGTATCTCCTCAAAGTCAGAGTCAATACTCCTAAAGGAACAGAGAGAGCTCATGAAATGGTCTGCTACGGTTTGGATGAAATCACCAGAGTGCATCAAGTAATGAAACCTGATCAGTTTGAAAAATTCTTCCCAGAAGTAAAACTTAAAGAATTGGAAAGGCCAGAAGAGATTGAACTTATTTGATTCATATTATATATAAAGGAAAAAATAATCAACAGGTATCTGCCTGTGGTGGTATACATTTCACCACCAATTGCATCCAGAAGGTAAAAAAAAAAGGGGGGGGGGGGGGGTCTTTAAATGTTATATTTATTTACAATGACAATAAAAGACAATAGTCTCACCTAATCCAATCTGATCAATTATGGGAAATTACTTAAACATTAATCTGCAGGAATTTCAATAGATTTGTATTTGCAGAGCTGAATCTCAGGAATGGATCCCAACTACATTTCCCAGAGTGCACCCATAGCAGCAAGCAGGCTGATAAGAAAGACTGGGGGAAGCTCAGTTAAACAAACTTCAGAGGAAAGAAGCTCCAAGTCCACTCAAGAATTCAGTCTAGGGATGCCCCGATACCATTTTTTTCACACCGAGTATTTTAATTTGTGTACTCGCCGATACCGAGTACCGATAAGATACTTCTACCACAAAAATAACTAGGCTAAAAATGCAATGAAAAATGCAATGAATTGGAAGACAGGTTTTATTTGGAACAGATAAATTCAATAACAATAAATAAAATGAGTGGAATAACTATTTTAAACAAAACTCAGCCGACAGGGCTTTCCTCCGCGGCCCGGTGGCGCTGGGAGCGCGCAGCCCCCCGGCCACGCACCGCGCCGACAGCCCGCTGGGTCCCAACACGGCCCGTGGGTTGTCTCTTGACATTTTCTGTGGCTTTTGCAGAACCTGAGCTAATGTTGGCTGTTGTGGTCTTGCAATAGCATTAGCAACCTCCGTATATTCAGCTTTATGATACGCCTTGAGATGTTTTATCAAGTTGCTGGTATTAAACGATGTATTCTCCTTCCCTCCTCTTCACACTTTAGCAGCACATAGCTTGCAGTCTGCCTTGCTTCTGATGTCGTCCCTTGAAATATGTCCACACTGCTGACATCCCGCTTGCATTAATTGTCGCCATCTTGCCTGAAACGGTGCTGCCAGTCTCACTCATGGGTATCACTCTCTTCTCATCACCACGCTAAGCTTAGCTGACTAGCGGCTAACATTAACAGCTGGCTGAGCAGTGGCGGCTCGGCGGCTGCTCTGCCCCAAGGCTGCACACTCACCCGAGGAGCCGCAGAGCGACTAAACATCTCCCCCTAGAGTCACTAATCAGTAACTACAACAAAATGAAGTGGTATAGGTGCGTGGTATCGGAGAATTTTTGCGAGTACGAGTTTATGAGAGCAGTATCGGCCCCGATACCGATACCAGTATCGGGGCCTCCCTAATTCAGTCCAAAGACGCCAATGGTCGGTGAAATGTTTTATTTGCTTTCATAGTTTGTGAAATGCTGCTTAATATGGTCACGTTTATGTTTAACTGCTGTGTAGATTGGTTAATGAAAGCATTGCAGCATTGACTTCATTGGTTTTGTGTTGAATGAGTTTGCACTAAGATAAGCTTTCATTTTTCAGTAAGAAAATATTTTATTTTGAGTTTGAAAAATTAAATAGAATACAGAAGGATAATACAAAGGTGAAAATGTTACAATTCTGTTGAATGTTAACAATTTTACTAAAAATGTGCAAAAATAAGATTTAAAAGGCTGAATGTGGGAAATTCATGAAATTAGATTTTTTTTTATTCAATTTAAAAGGCTTAAAAGATTGATTAATTTAAAAATGTTTAAAATGTTTAAGATATTTGATTCATTTAAAATGTTTTAAATGTTTAAGATACTTGATTCATTTAAAATGTTTAAGATGTTAACTTTTGTTTCTGTTTTTAAAGGTTTTAAACCTATTGTGATGAAGTGACCAACCAACCTAAAGAAAAATAAAAGTTTGAGTTGGAAATTGGAATTGTGTTGTCCTTGCGTCCTTTGGAGGGAAAAAGAGGTGGACTTGACAATAACAGTCTTAAATATTTGATATCATATCTGTTATAGGCAGGATACAAATACTCAATGTGCAATATGAAACCCAGTCTGAACTGATCTCAACCCCATTCAGTGTTCACTTTGACTCTCCATCCACCTGGAGGAGGAGGCAAAACTGAGGGTGGGAGGTCAGGAATGGAGAGGAGCTGCTGAGGTATCTCACTGTCAGCGTAAACCTCCTCGCTGTCTTCTTTAGTTTTTCCATCCCTGCAGAAACAAATAATCGAACAAGTGAATTGAAAATAAACAGAAATTATTATTAGCCAACCATGTAAAATTTTAAAGCAAAGATGAATGTACATACCCTTTGCTACTGAAGGCAGCTTGCGTCTTCTCCCTTTTCAAAAGCCATTTTTCTATACTTCGCTCAACAATCTTTCTCTCCTCATAATCTTCTTTATTCTGCCTCTCCTCTAGGGATAAAAAAAAAGAAAAATATAGATCAATATACATCGATATCTATACGTGTGGTTGACAGCTAATAACATACATATGCTTCAGAACTACTAATTTCTTTCAAATTACTTTACATGTGTTTCTTATCCTTCTTACTACTAATTTCAGATCTCGACAAACAGGTTTTTTGACACCAGGAGAGCATTTATGACATCAATGTCTGCATTATTTCTGAAAGATTTTTTTTTGTTTGTTTGAACTTCTTTTAAATGTGCTACAGATATAAAACTTAGACTTATACTTAGACTTAAACTTAGATTATCTCTGGATGGTCAAAAGAAAAAAATCCTGCAAAAGGAAACAGCACCATCCACTGGTTAGGGCCCGAGCACTGAAGATGCGAGGACCCTATTGTATTTGTAGTGTTTATTAGGGCCCGAGCACTTACAGTGCGAAGGCCCTATTGTATCTATAGGAATTTTCCTTTTTTTTTTCCTTTTCCTTTTTTTTTTCCGACAAAAGGAGGGCCTTTTTGCCCCCCTAAACGTGCCCCAAAAGTCACCAAATTTTGCACGCAAGCCAGGCCTGGCGAAAAATTTGATATTTAATGGTTTGCATTAACGGGCGTGGCAAAATGGCTCAACAGCGCCCCCTACAAAACTTTGTGCCTCAAGCCCCACAATACGGTCTGACGTACATGCACGAAAATCAGTACACACCTGTATCATGTCGCAACTTAAAGAAAAGTCTCTTGGCGCCATGGCCGAAATCGAACAGGAAGTTGGCCATTTTTAAATAATCGTGTAATTTTGGCGCAATTTATGCCACTTCTTCGGCCGTTAATACGGTCGAACCGTAACGTGCACCCAGGTGTGTTATACATCAAAAAGTGCGTCTCAATCCTGCGACGATGTGCATTACTTTTCTCAGTCAAAAGCGTTACCGTGGCGACGATAGACGTCAAAAAGCACGACCCCCCTTCATCTGATTGGTCCATATTTGATAGTTCCTACTTTCTGCCATAACTTTTGAATGGGATGTGATAAAGACATGTGGGTGGTGTCATCGGACTCGGTATTGAGTGCTTCACCTTAATTGGTGCAAATTAGCCCCACCCCTTCTTCTGATTGGTCGATATGTGATAGTTCCGATTTTCTGCAATAACTTTTGACTGCTTTGACATAAAGACTCGTGGGTGGTGTCATCGGACATGGTTTTGAGCCCCTTGAACATAATTGCTGCACATTAGCCCTGCCCCTTCATCTGATTGGTCGATATCTGATAGTTCTTACTTTCTGCCATAACTTTTTTCATACTCATTCATCCCTAATAGTGATGTTTATTTTTCCATATGAAATTAACATTTATTCTATTAATTTCCTTTATAATCCTTGGTGGGATTGCAAGAAAGTATACTGGATAGATTTACTTGGATAATGATTCAATTTTGGTTAACAATGTTCTACCAAACAACGTTAAGCCCCTTTGCAGCCAGTTATTTTTTTTTACATTTATCGTATTTTAAATATTCTCTCTTTGGGGGGACCTGGAGGGAGGGCGGTGGCCAGGAGTGCGAGGGCCCGATCAACTCTGCTTCCAGCATTAATTACAGCTTACCTTCCAACTGCGTCATTAAGTCTAGCTGCTCTTCTTTAGACATGTGAGAAAACCTGCAGTTTGGGCCAAAATCACAAATTCCTAAAGAAAATAAAAGTCAAAAATAAGTGACAGAAATGACAAAAAAAAGAGAATTACAAAAATATACAAACGTGATTGTCTGATAAAAGCACTGTTCTGTTACCCTTTTGGAGAAACTTCCTGCAGGGTTTCTTTGCTTGCTCATCATACAGAACAGCTGCAGGGTCTATGAAACAAAAAAAAGATTATCATAAAAAGAATTGTAGAGCGTTTCTTGTGGGATCCCTGTCAAAAAATAAAGCATCTACACAGAAACATTACATTTTATGATATATAGTACACCTGAGAATTAATTTGAAACACTGTCACGTCGCAAATCTCACCTCTAAATTGGTCAAACCAGGCTTTTTTAGCCCTGTGATGTTGAACACCATTTAGATGTTTCTTCCTGTTGTGCATGTTGTCCTGAAAGGACCGATCACAGTAATCACAAAAGTATCTTCTCCCCATGATGATCAGACCAGTAAAATGTCACCTTTCAAACACCTAAAATGAAACAGAAAATAAAACAGAAATAAAACATAAAAACAATACAACATAGAACTGCTCTCACAGTATACAGTACTAACTGAAGAACCTATGTAAAATACAAAATCAAATAAGAGTGTTCTCAAATTACACATGATCAGTAACTAAAGATCGTCCCTTAGATAAGAGAACAAGAAAAACATTCAAGAATACTGTGCACATCCACACATAAAATCAAGGAGTATAATTCAGCCAGGATCTAAATTATTCTAACTGTGACCAGCAGACCAGCAGACGTGTCCCATTAAAATACGGTTGCCAACCGTCCCTTGAAAAACGGAATCGTCCCATATTTATAAACTAAAGTACGCGTCCCATATTGACCTGAAAAGCGACGCACTTTGTCCCGTATTACTGTGAGTCAAAAAATAGTCATAAAATGGCATTGAGCTTTTGTGTTCATACGTAATTTTTTTCTGTTCTACTACAACTGTAGTCTACAGTCATGGCCTTTGAGGCAGAAATATGTTTACAAGTTTTCTTCAGACTTTCTGTTTGCACTTTTGTTATTGCACTAAAAATGTGCACTATTACAGAATGGATTTTCTGCTTTCTTTCTATTGTTTTATATTAATTTATACAAATTTAAGTTAAGCAGGATATGTTTCTGTTTAAGAAAGATAATTATTTTATTCAGTTAATTTTGTTATTTTGTATTAAAGTGAATTGCTGGATAATAATTTGTTTTCCATGTTTTCATTGCATTCAAAAATATGCATCTGATTCAATTCAGGTTCGAATTAAATAGTTAAAAAATCGTTTCACTCACAAAAAAAGGGGCTAAAAATTTTCACCACGCCAGGAAGAGTGAAGGCAATCGTTGGCAACTCTACATTAAAACCCCTGCGTACTATGTACGACTGAGCAAATTAACCCTGCATTTTAATTCCTTCTCTCCAACCGATAAACTTCAATTGTCCTTAATATTGTTCATTAAATGTATGTAGAAAGAAGACAAATTACCACTGATGATCGGCAGTCCTGTGCAGCTTCTCAACGCTGTTTACGTTTCACGAGGAGGAAACGTTTTCCGGTCGCTGTGATAGCGTCATCCCGGTTCGTTGCGTCACATCCGCTCTTGCGCATTACCCGTCACACCGAAAACATGGCGCTGGCTAAGTCCGTCTACAATCTTCTGTTCAGGAGGACGTCAACTTTTGCTATAACCATCATGGTTGGAGCAGTCTTCTTTGAACGGGTATTTGACCAAGCCGGCGATACGATCTTTGAGCAGATGAATCGCGGGGTAAGAGTTAATTTACTGCTTTTTATACGATCCTGACCTTGTAAGCAGAGGACGAAGTGGCGCTAGCGTTAGCTGCGCTAGCTGAGCTGTTTGATTTAAACATGTCTAATGTCGGTTTACGTGTGGCTTCTTACAGAAACTATGGAAGCACATCAAACACAACTACGAGCAGAAAGAAGAGGAATAGGACTGCAGCTGAATGCCAGCTTTGTCGTACTTCCCTTCCCCATCCTTGGCTTCAACATCCTAATCAACAGCTACCAACATGGACAGTTTGCTCAAAGTCCTGCATCAGAACATCTGTGCTGGGACTGACTGTCCGGGACACATGAACATGAAGATGGAGCACATTAACCTGTCGGCTCTTCCACATCATTGCTGATATTTGTGATGCCCTTGTTGTCCCTACAGATTGTAAAATGTTAAATTAAACTTGTTAATGTCTTACAGGTCTTGTGCGGTTTGATTTTTCGTATCAAATATAGGATATGTTCCAGAGCAACTATGATGGAAGCATCTTTATTAAATTAGTTCACTTATCTTTTATCTACTAGGGCTGTTCGATTTTGCCCAAAAATAAAATCTCAAAATCCCATTTTCGATTACGATTATTTTGTGAATTGACAAAAGGCAAAGAAATGATTTCAAATATGCTGTTTTTTTATTGAACATTTGCCCCATTGGGCTTTAAGTGCAAACTTTGCTCTTATTGTTATGTTATGAATCTTTATTTCGGCTTGTACAGAACAAGATGAAAAGGAAAGAAAAAAAAACATTTCTTTTGCCGAAAAGGTGTAGGCTGAAGCCGTAGCTTATAGTGCCAACCTTTTTTTCTTATGATCAGCAAAAATATGAGACATTAGCTTTTACTCAGTGGAAACAAACAATACATAAAGAAGAAAAAAATAAGTAAGACAAAATATAAAATTGACGTTTCACATCCTAGAATGTTTTTGATAATATACTTTATAATTATAGTGTTTTATATTTATTTACAGTATTTTCTTTAAACAATTTCTTAAACTTGACGATAGAGCGACACATTTTTAGGTTGTCATTACAACTATTCCCAATTTCTCTAGCCTTAATTGATGTACATCTCTTTTTAATATTAGTTCTTGCTGTCGTCATCTCAAACATGAGTTTCCCCCTCAGGTCATAGCGGGTTTCTTTTATCTGGAACAGGTCCTATTAAACCAATATTAAATTAATGAATAAAGTGCAAATCTCTGTAAAATAAGTTGAAAAAAAGTTTTAAAAAAATATAATAAAATATAAAGTTTTATCTCTGAAAAAAAAAATCAGGAAATCAGCACTTGCAAACATACAGTAAGTTATATTTCCAATTAAATAAAACAAGACATTTTCTAATTAAACTAAACTGGGTCTTTGCATGCTAAATAATAATGCAACCCATGAAGGAGGTAGAGGTGTGAAAATCACATTTATTCACATTTGCAAGTTTTTTGCAAGGAACACGAGCCGGTCTACCGCATCTGGCTTGAGGGATGTCCGGTGGCATGTTACAACGCCCCCTCCTACACTAAAGAGCCTCTCCGATGGGGCACTTGTCACAGGTATTGAGAGGTATTTCCATCAATCATTAATATGGTATCAATCATTAATATGTGTGCAGGAAAGGTAAAAAAAAAAAAAAGTGAAAAATCGATTTTATGAGTTTCACGTTTTAACATCGTTCTAATTACATAATCGCGATTACGATTTAAAATCGATTAATCGAACAGCCCTATTATCTACTGTAATTATTTTATTTTTTCCAGTTTATTTTAAGTTTTAATTTACAATTCTTTCTTCAGAAATGTAGATATTTGCCCTAATTGTGAAAGTCCTCGTACACAATTCACAAAAAATATGAATCCGTGGCATGGTGATATTGAATTAAAGTGCTCAATTCAAGAACAAAGTTTTCTGTTTGTAAATCACATATCTTTTTACTAGTTTTGTTATAAATCATAAGCTTGAAATCAATTTATGTGCATGTGTACACACAAAACTGAACAGGAATATAAATTCCAACACCGATGACGTACACCTATGGTTTCCACTGAAACAGACCCCACCTGTGGACATACAGGTGTTTAGATCAGGTGGGCGGGGCCCCCATGGCAACGGGAGGAGGCAGCCAGGAAACCCACGGACCAGGACCCAGCTGAGCACCAGCCACCCGCATAGGCTGATAGGCTGATCACAGGGCCAAGAGGTTATGTTGACGTTCTAGTATCACTACAACTAATGATAAACTATGACTTGCAGGCATTGTGGTGGTTGGAGTACAGCTGCAGTGCTTGTAAGAATTCTATTCCGCTATATTTCTCATATCAGGAAGATTATTCCAGCACTAATCCTTTAATGGGAATATGTACATTTCATATCCAGTAACTTCAATAGTATTGTTCAAGCAATGTTTTCCAAAACATTTAAGTATTCTACCATTGATGGATTTATTTAGTGATTTTATTAAGACTATAAAGACAAGATGATGCTCGTGCAATCAGGATCATCCATCCATCCATTTTCTATACCCGCTTTATCCTTTGCAGGCTCACGGGGTCTGCTGGACCCTATCCCAGCTCATTACAGGCGAGAGGCAGGGGTTCACCCTGGACAGGTCGACAGTCCATCACAGGTCCACACATACAGACAGACAACCAGGCATACACACTTACGTGCAATTTAGAATCATCAGTTAACCTAAGATGCATGTTTTTGGACTGTGGGAGGAAGCTGGAGTACCCGGAGGGAACCCACGCAAGCACGGGGAGAACATGTAAACATCCCTATCAGTATATGTTAAAAGAAAAAGTTCTGCTGATGATAAATCTACTGCAATGAGAAACTTGATTCTAGATCATTTGAAAAAATTTGAGATAAACAGTTAATAATAATAATACATTTTATTTGTATAGCGCTTTTCAAGGCACTCAAAGACGCTTTACATTAGTCATAATCATAAAAACAGTACACAAAGGACAATTACAAACTAAGCCTAAGCCTTAAACTAAGTTTAACTAAGCCTTTGTTTATTTACAGAGAAAATGGTAAATCTCCTATGCAGATAACCACGTATGACCTGATGCTGAGGGTTCAAAAATGTCCAGTACAATCAGGTGGATGTATAACTGAAATATATACAGTACTCTTAAATGGTCTGTTTGATTTTATTGTTACTTTTTTTTTTCAGTAAATATATATATATTTTCTTTTTCTCAAGGAGGTAGCTTGGGAAACACTACAGGGAGGCTCTTTAATGAAATTGGATACTTGGAAAAATCATCAGTTACTGCCAGTGTAAGAACCGAAGATAAAATATCAAACCTCTATGTCACTTTACAATGGTGGCATCATGTAAACCATTAAGATATGGGGTCAGAGGAGGACACAGCTTCTCAAATGCGTTGCATAAAACTGCACAAAGGCCTCAGGCCTCAAGGGGGCACACTGACATTGGCCTGGTTTCCCAGATCAGTTAAGTAGCTCTTAACAGCGAAAGACTTCTTTCAAACCTTCTAAAGGAGCCTGTGAAAGAAGTCTTTCGCTGTTAAGAGCTACTTAACTGAGCTGGGAAACCGGGCCATTGTCTGTCATATGGAAAAATCTGAGGTATTCTTTTATCAGCAATCTGTTGACGGCTGACATCGTTGGCTACTGTGCGCTTGACAAGAAGTGGACCCACAAATTATTACAAGTTACATACAAGTTATTTGGGCCAGAAACATTAGTACATGCAATGAAATCAGAAACAAGCTTTGCACAATATTATGGACAAAACAACTCTTAATATCAATAAAAATGCAGGCTAAAGGACATAATGCCAATACATCAGATTTAAACTAATTGTAAAAACAGTGTAAACATAGAATTTTAGCATTTTTTCATGTCATTTCTTCATCCATCTGTGTTATTTGAAATGACCCATCTGCTTGCCTTTTACAGGAATTATGTGCATATTACATATTTAGCATGCAGATGCCATAAAATCATACATGTCAGACTAGAAAATATGTCACAGAGCACCTTCTAATACTCAGATTTGACAAAAAAATGTTACAAAATGTTGTCTAGACATGTTGATCAAATGTAGCAATGCACCTCTAGCTTAATCCCAATAAGACAATGTCTTAATGACGTCTCAAGCTCAGGACTAACCTTGGTGGAGAAATAAGCATCAAATCAGGTAAAAAAGAAAAAAAACCTAACTGATATTTTAGGAAAACCTAAAACCTCTTCATATTGCATACATCAAATACAGTTGTACATTTGCTGCTTCTGTTCTTGTTAACAACTCTAGAGCCATATTAAATAATAAGGATACAGTGATACAATGAACAGTCAATAAAAATAATCTATTAACCAGCCCCATAGTTTAGTAAGCCACAGGCTTACACCCAAGTCTGATAAGTATTGTATTTCAGGTGTGAGCATTTTTTCACAAATTGTCTCAAATCTGGGATCAATGTGTTTTTTCATGTTGTAACCCAGGATGGATTTTTCTCCAACTGGCTGCCAAGGCAGGAAACGTCTGTCCTGAATCTTTTGGGCTTCAACAGCACCTGCACCCTTAATGCAGATGTTCTTCATCTCAGTATTTTTCTTCCTCAGTTCATATACTTCCTTTTCCATCCGTTCTCTCCCATAAGTTTCCACTCTGGCCCAGAAGGTAGCATTGAAATATTGATAGAGTTTCCAGTCAGCCCCGTTCCACTGTAAAGCTTTGGCCCTCATCCTGGAGTCCAGTTTAGACACCATCGAGCTCTTGCGAGCGTTAAGCGTAAAATACAGAATGTCCTCCATAGTCCAACAGAGTAGATCCTTAAGCAGAATCAGAGACTCGTCAAAATATTCTGCTATGAGGACCAGATTAAAGCGTTTTGATAAGTAATGAATAGATCTTATAACATGGGGGTCATCAGCTTCAAGGTTGTTGTCAAAGCCAAAGTCAAAAAACAGCATATTTTTAAGATAGAATGAGTTAAAAGCCTCTGGACTGTAATAAGCCAAAGGATTGTTCAGAAATTCTGCCAGTTTGTTCTCTCCACTAATGCTCCAGGTGAAGGGAACTGCTCTGTGGTAATAATGGAAGGACGACTCAAAGAGATCAACCGGGTTACGTAAGATGGTGATGTACATAGCATCAGGAGGCAGGAGTTTGGCAACCTCTTCATGGCTGAAGCGCATGTGGTTACAAACAATGTTGAAACAGTCCCCTGGCCTGTAGTTCTTCACCTGGGAGCGCAGGAACGGCGATGGGTAGAAGAAGTCATTCCTTCCATCAGGGAAAGCAAACTTAAGCTCATGCTTTTCCCCAAATCTGAACAGGATGTTGAGGATGGTGCTGCTTGCAGTTTTATGGGTCTTCATGAACATGATGTTCACTTTGGGGGAGCACTCCTCCCCAGATGTGGAGGTGTCAGCGAGAACCATTGAACTTTTTCTTAATGATTTGGCTACGCTGAGTGGACAGGTGTCAACTTGAAGCTCCCTGTAAATAAAACATGCTGTATGGTTAAGCATACTGTATTTGATTAATTTTAAAAACACTCATGGTATTCTAAACCAACCTCATAGTCCCTTGGCTTGGGTTTGTTACACAGTACAGCACCAGGACGACGTTCGTCAGTAAAATCCAGGGAATCAGCATTCGTACCAAAGCTATGTATTTACTTCTTTTGAGCGAAGACATCATCAGAAGCCAAGACCTTATAATTAAACTGGAGATAAAACAAATGGGATGAAGAGACCAATAAGGGTTAGAGTTACAGAGCATGCTGGAATTAATGACAGTCAAATAATGCTGGCCATGTGCCAATCATTACACAAATCAACTAATTTGCTTCTTACCTCCTTCATGCCCATCTGCACAACCACAACGTATGTAATGATCTTATTAAGCTAAAAGGAATTCATAATGTTGACTAATGCTAAAAAGGAAGAGGTTAAAAATGGGCATGGGAGATAATAAACTAAGTGAGAATAAAGGGTGTGAAGAAAATACAGATAAGAACAAGAACTGCTGCATCCTTCGTTAGATCATACACAAGACAAAACCCTCATGTTTACACTTAAAACATGTGTATGGTTCTTCAAAGTTTCCATTTCAACAAACAGCTGAATAAGAAGACATACTCACCATATTACCAGAAATTCAGTATTGAGAAAAAATACTTTTTAAGTGACAAATTCTAAATGTAAAAGGACTGCTATGACCATGGGACAGATGCTCACTCCTGATTAAATGAGCTTTGGGTTTGAATGTAAAGAACAAATTCAACTGAAAACCTCAATTTGATCAAGTCACATTGATGAATGTCATCAAAACTTTCTTTGATAGAACAAACAGCCAAGGAAAAATAGCATCATACATCAAAGGAAGCGTTCCATATGTGGAGGTATTTGATGAGGAAAGAAAAATGAATTAACAAGAATTTGAGAGCTTTAAACTTACCTGTGAGATGGAAGTGTCAGCAGAGTCAGACTGATTACTCTGTTCTGCTCCTCTCAGCATTCTGTTCCCACACCTCACATCTTATTGGCTGTTTGGAAGGCTTCAAGAGATTAGATCCATTACCTTCAAGTAGTAGTTATGGGGGTAGTGTATTTATAAAAAAGAAAAAAGTGTAGTATATTTTTATCACAGGCCTTTACTTTATAGGTTGAATTTACGCTGCAAGCACCATAAAAATTATTAATTGGTTGATTATCTTGTCAAACAAAAGGCATAATAATAATTTTTTTTTAAACATGCTTTTTTGGAGCGAGAAATAATTTCCAAGTTGTCTCACAAAAACATGGGGGATCTGAAATTCAAAGAATAATAAATGCGTAATCCTCTGGGCACTAAAATCCGTTTTATTTTGTTCTATATTGTAATAGTATAATCAAAAGTTACACAAAATAACACAAATATCTTAAAAGCTCATATAACTACATAATGTAAAGAATAATTCAAATAGCATACAAGCCACTTGGTTTCGTCCATAGCTATGCACTAAGCAACCAGCATAGCAACGACAGAAAACGAAAAACTGCAACAATTTTATCCCGAGACCTGAAAAGTTAATCGTAATAACTAACAAACCAAAGATCATACTACAGCAACTGAACGAATATTATGAAATTTCAATGTATATTTCTCGCTAGAAATATGATCAAAACGCTTTTAATTCAAAGGGGGGGGGGGTGCAGGCAGGCGGAAGCCTGCATACACCAATGCTACACCACTTTTCCACTGAGAAAGACAAGGATGGCCGCCATGTTTTTATTTTTACAAGGCAGCTGGTGGCAGTCACAGAACTTTTCGGTAGGCCAATAGAAAATAATAGGGGAAAAAACGTGAACATGTCATAATAAGAGGCTTTATTGTGAAACTAATACATTTTGTTGCTTCATATTTTGAAATCGAAGGCAAGCGCCTGGTGGCCGGGTCTTTGCCCATGGGACCCGGCATGGCCCAGCCCGAAACGGCGACATGGGTCCGCCTTCCCATAGGCCCACCACCCGCAGGAAGGTCCATGAGAGGCTGGTGCTATGTGGTCTGGGTAGCAGTCGTTGCGGGGTGCCTCGACGACCCAATCCCTGGACCAAAACCCTCTCAGTAAGGACATGGAATGTCACCTCGCTGGGGGGGAAGGAGCCGGAGCTTGTGCGTGAGGTTGATAGATACCGGCTAGAGATAGTCGGGCTCACCTCCACACATAGCTTGGGCTCTGGAACCCAGCTCCTTGAAAGGGGCTGGACCCTCCACTACTCTGGAGTTGCCCAGGGTGAGAGGCGGCAGGCTGGTGTGGGCTTGGTTATAGCCCCTCAGCTCAGTCGCCATGTGTTGGAGTTCACCCCGGTGAACGAGAGGGTCGCTTCCCTGCGCCTTCGGGTCGGGGAAAGGTCTCTCACTGTTGTTTGTGCCTACGGGCCGAACAGCAGTGGGGAGTACCCGGCCTTCTTGGGGTCCCTGGGAGGGGTACTGGATAGTGCTCCAACTGGGGACTCCATTGTTCTACTGGGGGACTTCAACGCTCACGTGGGCAATGGCAGTGATACCTGGAGAGGCGCGATTGGGAGGAAGGGCCTCCCCGATCTGAACCCGAGCGGTGTTTTGTTGTTGGACTTCTGTGCTAGTCACAGTTTGTCCATGTTCAAGCATAAGGGTGTCCATCAGTGCACGTGGCACCAGGACACCCTAGGCCGGAGGTCAATGATCGACTTTGTTGTCGTTTCATCTGACCTTCGGCCGCATGTCTTGGACACTCGGGTGAAGAGAGGGGCTGAGCTGTCAACTGATCACCACCTGGTGGTGAGTTGGATGCGCTGGCGGAGGAGGAGGTTGGACAGACCAGGCAGACCCAAACGGATTGTGAAGGTCTGTTGGGAACGTCTGGCCGTCTGGAAGATGTCCCTCTGTCAGGGACATCTTCAACTCCCACCTCCGGGAGAGCTTCTCTCAGATCCCGGGGGAGGCGGGGGCCATTGAGTCCGAGTGGACCATGTTCTCTGCCTCCATTGTCGACGCGGCGGCTCAAAGTTGTGGTCGCAAGGTCTCCAGTGCCTGTCGTGGCGGCAATCCTAGAACCCGGTGGTGGACACCGGAAGTACAGGATGCCGTCAGACTGAAGAAGGAGTCCTACCGGGCTATGTTGGCCTGTGGGACTCCTGATGCAGTAGATGGGTACCAGCAGGCCAAGCGGGCCGCGGCTCGGGCGGTCCTGGAGGCAAAAACCCGGGTCTGGGAGGAGTTCGGGGAGGCCATGGAGGAAGACTTTCGGTCGGCCTTGAGGAAATTCTGGAGGACCGTTCGGCGCCTCAGAAGGGGGAAGCAGTACTCTGCCGGCACCGTTTATGGTGTGGGTGGGGAGCTGTTGACCTCGACTGGGGACATCATCGGACGGTGGAAGGAATACTTCGAGGATCTCCTCAACCCGACTGACATGCCTTCCACTGAGGAAGCAGAGAGTGGGGACTCTGGGGTGTGCTCATCCATCACCCAAGCCGAGGTCACTGAGGTAGTTCGTAAGCTCCTCAGTGGCAGGGCACCGAGGGTGGATGAGATTCGCCCTGAGTACCTCAAGTCTTTGGATGTCGTAGGGCTGTCTTGGTTGACACGCCTCTGCAACATCGCATGGAGGAAGGGGACAGTACCGCTGGGGTGGCAAACCGGGGTGGTGGTCCCTCTGTTTAAAAAGGGGGACCGGAGAGTGTGTTCCAACTATAGGGGGATCACACTTCTCAGCCTCCCTGGGAAAGTCTACGCCAGGGTACTGGAGAGGAGAATACGGCCGATAATTGAACCTCGGATTCAGGAGGAACAATGCGGTTTTCGTCCCGGTCGCGGAACACTGGACCAACTCTATACCCTCCGCAGGGTGCTCGAGGGTTCATGGGAATTTGCCCAACCAATCTACATGTGCTTTGTGGATCTGGAGAAGGCATTTGACCGTGTCCCTCGTGCCATTCTGTGGGGGGTGCTCGGTGAGTATGGAGTCCGGGGCCCTCTATTAAGGGCTGTCCGGTGTCTGTATGATCGGAGCAGGAGTCTGGTTCGCATTGCCGGCAGTAAGTCAGACTTGTTCCCGGTGCATGTTGAACTCCGGCAGGGCTGCCCTTTGTCACCGGTCCTGTTCATAATTTTTATGGACAGGATTTCTAGGCGCAGCCAGGGGCCGGAGGGGATCCGGTTTGGGAACCACAGGATTTCGTCTCTGCTTTTTGCGGATGACGTTGTCCTGTTGGTTTCATCGGACTGGGACCTTCAGCATGTGCTGGGGCGGTTTGCGGCCAAGTGCGAAGGGATGAGAATCAGCACCTCCAAGACCGAGGCCATGGTTCTCCACTGGGAAAGGGTGGCGTGCCTTCTCCGGGTGGGTGGAGAAGTCCTGCCTCAGGTGGAGGAGTTCAAGTATCTTGGGGTCTTGTTCACGAGTGAGGGAACGATGGAGCGGGAGATTGATGGACGGATCGGTGCAGCATCCGCAGTTATGCGGTCGATGTACCGGACCGTCGTGGTGAAGAGGGAGCTGAGTCGAAAGGCGAAGCTCTCGATTTACCGGTCAATCTACGCACCTACCCTCACCTATGGTCATGAACTTTGGGTAGTGACCGAAAGGACAAGATCGAGGATACAAGCGGCCGAGATGAGTTTCCTCCGCAGGGTGGCTGGACGCTCCCTTAGAGATAGGGTGAGGAGTTCGGTCACCCGGGAGGAGCTCGGAGTCGAGCCGCTGCTCCTTCACATTGAGAGGAGTCAGCTGAGGTGGCTTGGGCATCTGTATCGGAATGCCTCCTGGACGCCTCCCTAGGGAGGTGTTCCAGGCATGTCCCACCGGGAGGAGACCCCGGGGAAGACCCAGGGCACACTGGAGAGACTATGTCTCTCGGCTGGCCTGGGAACGCCTCGGACTCCCCTCGGAGGAGCTGGAGGAAGTGTCTGGGGTGAGGGAAGTCTGGGCATCTCTGCTGAGGTTGCTGCCCCCGCGACCCGGGAACGGATAAGCGGCGGACGATGGATGGATGGATGGATGTTTTTGCATACTCATTAGGGTGGAAGTATGGAATTTCGGATGCAGCTATCGTCTAAAAAATGATCAAAAAGTGTTTATCACTATGCTTTAGATTTAGTGTATGATTCAAATAGTTCTTACACCCCTAGATAGCCTATCTGGGTGCAGGGGTTATACTAGCTTATTTTGCTTTTAGGCTGTGGCTGAGAGAAGTCATAAAGGAACACCTTTGTGGTAAAACTCTTTAGTTAATCTGACTGCAATTTAAGTATTAAACAGTAGCAGAAGACAATTGGAAGATACATTTCATTACAGGATAAGAGCTGTAGCAAGTGTAACCCAGTGTTAAAATGTGGTTGTGCCACTGCACTACTAAAAAAGTGTGTGTTTACTCTACTACACTCACCAGCTCACCAGCTCACTCACTCACTCACTTAATCACGCACACCAGGTTCCACTCAGTGATTGCCACTACACCACACCCACAGTTTAAAGCCATCACTTTGCCACAGACAGTGAGGTGCACATCAATGGCTGTGGCAGGGCTGTATGCTTTCTCTCTACAAACATTTCAGCATTTCAACTAAACATCCTAACTATCAAATATTCACATTTTAGACTCCATTTATTCGTAAGGACCCGCTGATATTACTGATGAGCTGATGAGCTATAGAGAATTGGTGAGTTACTCTGTTTTGAAGTGTTTGGTTTGTTTGTTTGATTTTGGTTATTTTGATCGTGGTTTTGAAGACTATTTTGATTTGCAAAAACCACTGTTTGATTTGCATGATTTATAGAACGACTGTTTTGAAATTATTGTTTTGGAAATATCTTTATTTATTATTGGCCTTTTTCCTGTTCAGGCCAGGTGTCTTGTCAGACCTGAATGATCTTGGATGACTTAAAACACAATGGCGAGCCAAGCCCAGAGAGCTAAGCCCAGGGAGCTAAGCTAGCCCGGAGAGCATGTGCCAGTTGCTTACCTACCAGGACGGTAGGCCCTCAGCTCCATAACCCACACAGCCCCTCCATCATCACTCAAACTATCACGATGGCGAGCTAAGCCCAGGGAGCATATGAACTTTGAACTATGACCAATGACTGATTAAGTCACTTTGGGCTTTTTTATTTATTTTTTTCTCAACTGTTGCTATTTATTTTATTTTGGTTTACTTAATAACAACATCGTTTCAAGCATATTTACAGTGTCTGAGGTTCTTTATGTTCAATGTAATTCCTTCTCATAACCACCTACTTCTGATAGCAGTCAAACTACTTATTCCGATACGGTATATGTTACACAAGAGCTGGAGGTCTGAACTCTTTGCTGGACATGCTATTGATTTGATATGTCGTCCTTGAGAAAAATTGCAGTCTTTGGTCTGTGGCATGATATGAATCATCACCATACCTAGACGTGTATTTACTGTAGAGAGCTCCCATCTTCCCTGGTCCTTTAACTGATATGTAACCCATAGATGACTCAAGTTTTCTACCAAACTGTTGACAGAGATTTAACATTTTTTAATAATGGATTTCTGTTTAAATATAATTCCCAGTTGTCACTGAGCCAATCCAGTCATAAGTTATTTCCAACTAGGTGAATCTCCGGGCTGAGAACTAAGTATCCAAGTAACCAAGAATAAGACTTGAGAGATGATTCAGATTTTGGTAGATTTAATTAAACAGTTGCATGCAAAAGGGTCAGAACATACATCAGATGTCTCAATGCAGAATGACAATGAAACGGAGGAGTATACTGATATTAAAGCGTAGAGGATGATACATTAGACAAAACATTGGTGTTCCCACCGCTAATTTTTGTTTGGGCATAGTACTAGTCTGCCCCTATAGTCGGCCTGAAGTTCTCAGCAGTTTTGTTTTCATCATGTATAGGAAACACTTTTTTCCCCATCACACATCTGCAAAACCACAGGTGATTCCCTCTTCTGCACACTTTGACTTGGGGGAGACTTCCAAGAAAACTATAGCAGTAACTTTGTTTTCAAATCATTTTAAAATACACATTACAAGATGTATGCTTTCAGCTTTGACATATAATAAATGTTCTTCCTAGAAAACCTAAGTTCATACCATCTATGCCAATAATTAAAAAAAAAAGTTAAGTATGAATTATCCTTGAAATGGATCACAAATCATTTTTGAGCTTGTTGCACAGAAAGTATGAATGCTTGCAGGACACATTTTCAATTTTTATTAGCTCTTTGTTCAAGTGACTTGAATGCAAAAGGTGAATAAGAGACTAAACAAGTCACAGCAGCAGCCTTGTTGTTAAACTGATGGAACAGTTCTTGAACTTAGAAAAAAGCAGTTGTACACAAGTTATTACAAATCTACAAATCCAAGCCATTTTATTTTATACCTCAACTCCACAATAAAAACAATATAACTTGCTAATACAACTAATAACAGCAGCAATTAAAATAATTAAACCAATTTACAAGCACCTCGGACTGGAGTGAAACACAATCACATGTTCTTATTTAGTTGATTACCTCCACGTAAACTTGTTAAATAATCATAAAGGCACTTTTAAGAGGCAACTACCTTGATATGTTTAATACAGGAGAGAAAAGCAGACAGAATAAACTTCTCAAACATTTACAGTTCTTACCTACAACTCAGCAGCAATGTGCTTGCTGTAATAGCATAACATGACAGTGCTTTAAAACCATACTACACTCAAGCACCCCAACTTCAAATACCCATCAGCAAAATATAAATATGTTTTACCAATACAGTGCAGATTAGCAACCATAACCTTCCCTAACAAAGAGCAGTTACTGGCACACTTAGAAAGATGGAATGTTTACAAACATGTTATAGTCGGCAGGTTGGGCTCCTGTCACTCAGTAGACAGGTTTGTAGAAAACCTGTCCCCCCAGGAGTCTGCGTTTCAGCTCTTTCCACAGTAGGCTGCGCTCTCTCTGGGATCCCTTCATGAAGCCACGGTTTTCTTGGGCACGACGAGACAGATAAGGAATTACCTCATTGACGGGCCCATATGGAACATACTTGTAAACTGGAAAACCTGCTTGACCTGTTTTGAACAAAAAAAGCAAAGAAACAAAGTTGTTTTTACACAAATGCTCACTGTTTCCACTATGCATGCATTGAGAGGACCTAAGGAGACATATTTCTTCTTGTGATTTGGCCGTTACACTAGTCGCGTGTTGTAATCCAACTGCAGTATTATTTCTGACATCTGTCAGGTGAGGATCGAGTGACATGTTCATGTCGGACTAAAAACACATCCCGGGGCTCAGCTGAACCGATGTACTGTTGGGTAACAGCTGAAGGGCACAGAAAGCATGTTTGCTCTCCCCAAGTATGGAAAAAGCTGACATCTGCAGGGTCCAAGTTCCAGTGAAGCATCTGTAGCCACATGATGCTGTGACGTAAATTGCTGTGATTTCATAACTAAATATTTGCTTTTAGCATGCAAGCTGAGTCCAACATACCTAGTGGAAAACTGATCTGGTCACACATGCCAAGCAGCTGTCCAAAGTAAACCTTGTTCTCAGTGGGTGACAGAGCCATTTCATTCATTCTGAAAAAAAACAACAAACACGTAAAAAGGCCTGTTAGATAATTGGTCACTGTCTAGTATTCCACTACTGATAATGTTGTTCCAATAATTGCCCTGGACAGCTAAAAAATAAAGTATATTGTATTTTTAGGAATGTTGCGGCCATTACTGTAATCCATACGACTCAATCCTTTATGAATGAGAGCTTTGAGGCTTTTGAGTAAGTTCAAGTTAAGTCTGCACTTAGTTACTTGGCAAAGACTGAACAATTTGCTAAATGTCTGTCCTGGAGTGAGACAAAACATACTTTTCAAGCGTGAACTCCACTGTATCCTCGTTGTGGGTTGCAACCATTATATTTGCTTTCCGGCTGTGCTCAATCTCTTCCAGTACATAATCCAAACACCTAGACACACAACAAGGCACATGGTTGAATTTAAACATTTTCAAGCTGAAGGGTCTAGGAACTTGACTCAGGAACTCAGGGCTTACTTGTGATACATCCTGTTAGTGGCCTCATAGTCTGGGTTTATTGGATCTTCGTAGCCAATTTCCTGGGCTCTTGCTCTCTCTTGGTACATGTAAGCTCCGCGAACAAGTTTGGCACCAAAGTACCAGCCCTCCCGTCGAGACAACTCAACATCCACAGTAACATTGTCATAAGCGTCCTAAATAGTATAAGTAGTAAGAAACAAGAGAACGTGACGGTTCATTGCAAATAGTGCAGGAGGATCCTTAAAACTTTAATTTTCCATGTAACCATTTATGTTAACATCACATGTGGTTTTAATGCCTCGGGGCAACAATATTGCTTGGCCTTTTATCCCCCCAAATTTTAATGTGGTTTCCACTCAATGAAAGCTGGGCAGAATTTAATACGCTTTATATTAGGTACAAATTTGTTGTAATAAAAAAAAAAGATCCAGATGTAGTTTCTACTTTGGTCAAATCTGAACAGAAAGACACGGCACACATCTAAATTTAAAGTGACTTTCACGTTTTGAGAATATTCTTCCATCTATTACACTAAAAGGCTCAAACAGCCTTTGCGAAAAAAATTCTTATTTTTGGGTTGTCCAAACATGAAGATGGATAGTAAAAGTTCGATAGGCTTTATTGATAAATCTGTAGACTCACCTTGAGGTAACACTGGTAAGTGTTGAAAATCACTGGCTTCTCTCTGTTGAACCTCCTCTGCATCTCCAGGGTCAGTCTGCTGATGGCTGGTTGGAAGTATGTCTGTTCGGCATCCACCATCAGTCTCACGCCATTCTCCACAGCATGCTGAGAGACACAGACTTCATTTCATTGTTTGTGCTTCAAAACTTACAAGCATACTCACTTTTTATGTCTATTTCTTAAAATGTAAATATATGAATAAAAAAGTTGAAATTATGTTGAACTAAATCCACTTCATGGCAAATAAGCATTTTATTTATTACCCTAGGGACAGGTTAAACTTGTCGTTGCACATGTTGCACGAGATGGTACATTAAACAAAGCAAGTATATTTGGAGCTTATTTTCCCTGTACCAGGACTTGTAATACGAACACTTCTACATTTTTGTACAGAATTATGTAACACATCCTTATACATTTTTAAGTATCCTTACCTTAGCCAGAATGTCCACTCTCTGCAACATTCTCTTCATCTGGCTCTCCTCTTCTGATGTAAATTTATTCAGCAAAGGCTCCAGATGGCCTGTCTGCATACGCAAAACACAAAAAGTTTTCTTAACTGTCATTGGCATTCTTCATGAGAGAAAAAGTTTATAACATTTTGAAGAACATTTAAATGATTCCTCTGCATATTATTCATTACACCCCAAACTGTGTCAATAGCCAATCACTAGCCCTTCCCCTGTCAGAGTTTAGCCACACCCCTTATGATGACTCACCTCAAGATTTGGCACCATCAAGAGACTGGACATTTTTGTTGTATCATTCATCAAGCTGTTCCAGTCCAGCAGATCTATTGTTCTGGATATAAAGTAAAAATTATGGAAAAGATATTTTGGATTAATTATGGAAAAAAAACACTGCAGTTACATGTATTCATAGAATATCTTACATGTAATCTCATCCCTCCTAACAAATGCAGTTGCATCGTGTTCTGGTTTTAACATAGATTGGTTCAGAAAGCCATGCAGTTTTACTTCAAACTGTGATCTATATAGAAGCAAAGTGTACCGACTGACCTAACTGTATAGGTCAAGGAAAAAAATTCTGTTTCTGCTGCTATTCCCAAAAAATCCTCAGATCTTCTAACCTAATATACCAAATGAATTAATGTAGTGATGGGATATATGAGACAAACAGTTTAGAGTACTTTTATGTTGAAAACCGACCCATTTTCAGTGGTGTCCCATATGTCTGACTTCCAAAACAGCACATCTAACCCCTGCTAGTTTAAAAAGCTTCTACCAAATATAGATCAGCCATGTATTTTTAGTGTACTGAGAAACTAAGCCAGATCACCTTGCAACCACACGTGGTAAAACCAGTAGTAGAGGGACAGCTAAACCTAAAGTCCCACAGGGTGCAGAACTGCTGTGAGACGGCAGTCAGCTGTCAACTGTGGCCATTCTAGTCAATGAGAGCAGACTCACAGAAAAAGCTATGGACTGGTTTACAAGTGTGAGTCGATAGTGAACGCTGTTAAAGATTTTGTATATTTTGGCAGCGAACCAGATAATTTACATACAATTTACACATTAGAATGGCATAGAAATTCAGTTAATTTTCAAGATTAACCAGCACAAGCAGCACCAACTTGTACACTGATAATTACATTTAACTGTGGAGGCTGGGACAAACATTTCAGAGGGTTTGAGGAGAGATTTGAACCATGTACAAGGAGATGTTCAGTTTCAAAGTCAGAAAGCTCATTTTATTTAACAAACACTCATTCTTTTGTTATTGTAAAATTCCAGAAAGAAGAAAATATGGTGAGATTTAGGCCTACACCTTTAAATGAGCAGCACGATTCTCAAAAGATGTTGACACCTTCAGGTAATCTCACAAATTCAGCAAAGGAGGCCGCGTTTGCAACGCTCCAGTTTTAAAACACCTCCCAGTGACAGAGCAAAACTACTGTAAAACCAGACCATAGCACTTCCATTCTCTGTAGGACTGAGACATAAGAGGAAAGATCTTTTGATATTTGAGTAGGAATGGATTACTGTCTTACCCTGACAATCCCAGTTTCTCTCCTGTAAACCAGTTCTCAATATCATCCTTGGCTCCAACTCCCAGCTGAGCCAAATTGTCCTGCAAGAACAAAATACAAAGTTGTTACAGCAATAGAACAACTTAACATCTTAAGATCAAATAACAAAGATTTGAGGTCAGCAGTTACACAAGAGCATGTATGAGCATGAATTAAACCAAAAACTTGACATACCTTGAGCTGCTCCAATTCCAGCCTTTGTTCCAAAACGCTCATATCAGATTTTCCCTGTTGTGCTGCAAGGAAGTTAAAGAATTGTCTCCATTTAACGAGGACCTCTGAAAACTGGAGCTGTGTGAACAAAGCAGTACGTTTTATATATCAAGTTAACACAAGAACAACACTGTTACTAACTAATTAATATAATTTGCACAGTAGAATAAACTATAGTTTAATAACTGCAAATGTGATCTTACAAGGAACTGTGGGCGTCCCAGTGCAGTCATTTTGATGGCAGAAAATCCATCATAAGAAGCGCCACCTGAAATTTGATATCAAACACGTTGTATTAGGCTATTAAATCATATTTTGTTAAAAGTAAACTATGTCACTGTTTCATCGCAGGTTCACTTCATTTACTCATAATCTTGTGTATTTTTACCTACATTATTACTCTAATAACACAATTTGATTGTGTTTCTTAAAAATGGATACTCCAAGATTTGGGGTATTTTCTCATTTGCTGTTAACACCAAAGTTTGATGAGAAGTAACTCTTCTCTGTGCATCCAAACTCCCATCTGGCGAAACGTTCTTATTTACATGTTGTCACGTGTACACTTATCTTGAGTAAAATAACTGTGTAAAATGAGACAGTTATAATAATCTCAGACAAACATAAGGAACTGTATTTGGATTGCCTGCAGTCAGTTTAATATACAGTAGAAATTAATACTCAGTAAGCCATGCATGATAACTATGGTAATCACTTACTTGATTAGGTGTGCTTGGCGTAGAGAATATTTTCCACTATATTTTGTCACACCAGGATGTGGGACGTATCACTAATGTAAATTATTCCATGGTTGAGACAAAGTTTGGGTGCTAATCATGATCACACCTGGTCCCCCTTACAGCAGCTAGATATTCAGTTCCCTGTACGTCTAAGAACAAAGCTTTTACAAGTCACCAAGTGTGTTTTTCTTAATATTTTTTGTCGTCTAAAGAATCATTTTATACAAGTTTGAGAAGAATCAGATGGATGCTATGAAATCGAAAGTTAATTTCAGCATCAAAGTGCACATGCTGAGTTTGCCAATCCCAATTCTAACCAATTCTTTGCTGCAGCAAATGGGACCAGGTGCTGCCATCAACAGCAACGTTTCACAAATCTGGAGAGGAAGACAAGAATTTTTCAGTTATATGTCCTACATCCCACTGTGATGAAACATAGTGGATAAAATGCTCAATGCCAAATAAATCCAATAAAGTAAGTGATAACAGTCATCATAATGCAAGACTCACAGAATTACTCACAAAATTATCAAACTTAATTTTACATTACACACACTGACCACACTCAGCTAAGCTGTTGCAGGCAATCAATGCACCCATGTTGTAATGCTTAACTAAAATACATTTTCCTCCCTCAGCTCAATCAATCAGAAGCTCCTCATATGCATCTATTTATAAGATTGCTGGATCTCATCTTACACAGTTGATTCTACACAAGGTAAATGCATCAGTCACAACATGTAAATATGAGCAATAGCAATAAGGGGCTGCCCATCTCTTAAGTTGGCACCCCATAATAAGAAAATCTGGAGTTATTAGGATTCTTATTCTATCACTTTGACCGGGTGTATCAATCCACTTCCAGTAACTATTCTTAGCTATGCTCGTGTGGGCTTTTTAGATGGGGTTATTTGAGACGCATTGATGACCTCTTATTAAACTCTAGGGTTGACAGCGAATTAACAAATTCCCAAAATGTTGGGGAACCCCTTGAATTTTTTCCATGGAAAACCATTACCAGAGGCTTTAATGCAGTTTTTGAATGTATCCATTTGCTTGTCACATTTCGCTTCATCTGCATAGAAGTAGGTGCGAGCACTGATGACTCCTCCTCGTCTGTCCCCAAACTGACGATGGGCCTTGTACTTCTTCTCACGATGATCAGTACCTGAAGAGAAATCGGCACTTGACCTGCTTGTTGCTGCAAAATGTAAATTTTAAGTTTTTTCCCCCATGTAACTTAAAATAATGTTATATCTTGAAAAATTAATAGTTAGGACTTTACATCCCCTTAATGACATCCATCCATCCATCTTTTTCTTTTTTTAATTTAGAAGGTTTGGGTTTCTTGAGGTGGCATTTAAAGCTTTCCTTAAATCTATCGTGAACATACTACTAGTGAATGATATTGTAGTGGCACTACCATTATTCTTAATAAAAGTGTCACAAAGAGTGATTTTTAAAATATATCATAAGAAATTAGGTGCTGATCAAAGGTATCGAATGGTTTTCTGGACATCCGCCTCTTCACACAATCCAGGCTTCATCTGACACTTCCTATCCCACGAGATCCAGCTAAAAGCAGTTTATTCCAGTCCAGGCAATATGCCCACAAGACATAACAACACAGCCCCCTAGCATAGCACAGATGTGCACTGAAATCAGGCACATCTGATCCAACTCTAGCCAGCCAGGCATTTCACAAGACAACTGCAAACCAGCTCTTTCCTCAATTAATTATATTGAAACTGAGAAGTTGGATGACAGAAAACCATGTCAATTATCAACTGTATTTAATTTCAGTTAAATTACACTTTATTAACCCCAAAGGGTATTTATATATGAATAAATAAGTCAGTTAATTGATATATTCATATGTTAAACATACCTGGACTTTCTTTCTCTGCCTCAGAAACGCAGGAACTGAGAAAAAAAAAGGGGTCGCATTAGACAGTAACAAATCAAATATATCCAATTTAATTATCATTCTATACAAACATAGCAAACTATTTCTTATCAGTTTTGTAACATCTAGTGTTGTTTTAATGCTTCGGACATCAATTAACTAGCAAGACAGTGATAGAATAAAGCATCCATAAACGTAGAGAGGTTTACATACTCTTTCTAAAAGAACGGAGGTTGCATGTCGAGGAATAGCATATTTTTTTATTTTAGCTACCCTTGTTGAAACTTTTTTTTGTTTGTTTTTTTCAGTTCTTGTGGTAGCCTCTTTTTCTAACAATGTTGCAATAAGGGAGTGATGAGGGAACAAATCCAAGGACTCAAAAAAGCTACTAAGTAAATGAATCATCAAACATTTTATTTTTAAAAAGGCTGCTTGATTCTGTTTGTAGGTTTATAGTTTAATAACATTGTGCAACACTTCCCACTGTGTGTCATGAAGATTATCCTGCACACTGTGAGAGTCTTTTTTTATGCCTTCTCAGCTCAACCAATGAGAGAAGAGGGGTATATCCCAGCTAGCCAATAGAGCACAAGCTCTGCTGGCTATTTCAGATGAAAGAAAGAAACAAACAAACAAACAGACATTCTTGCTTGGATTATGGACCATTTATGGTGAAAAATTAAAGCAGAATTTACATGACTCAGGTGACTTAAATTGGAAGCACAGCAGAAGCCATATCTGAGGTGATAAGAGCAAACTGATAACGTACAGCTCAGAATTCTTGGTTATAAATGTAAATAAAAGGACACAAACCTATCTTACAGAGTACTGAACTTTGTGATCAAACCAACTAACCCTTTTTACAAATAATACAATTTTCTTCTTATATATGTACAGTATATGTTGGTTAACCTGCTATCTTAGTGGAGCCAGCTGTACTCTAATGTGAACTCTACAATCACTGAGTTCACTGGTGTTAAACGGCAAAAAAAAAAAAAAAAAGAGGAATGCCCTTTGCAGGGGTCACCAAAGCGGATCATGTTCTGCATACTTGTTGGAATAAGTTTTACGTCAGATGCACTACCTGATACAACCCTCCCTACTTATCTGGGCTCGGGACAGGCTGGGGTAATGGGAGTTCAGTGCCCTGCCCCAAGACTACTATTGTTTACAGTGTAGTTATGATGTTGACTTAATCCACCATTCAATAATTCACTGTAAAGGAACCGATACTGGACAAGCATCTGTTTGCAGGTCTTGACCTCATAACAGTAATGAAAATGCCAGAAACACAGTATCATAAGTCAATGAATTACTGTTTTTGTACTTAATGAATATAAGATTACACTCCTTCCAGTGTGTTTCTCATACACTCAAAGAAGTTTAAATGACATTGTGAATTTCTCTTTTTCCTCCATTATTAAAAGTACTTTTCACTTTTGCTGGATGGCTTGATCAGAGACGGACATGGCTGCACCAAAACTATCTATTAAAACCTGTCTGCCATACTGGGCTTGGCAGAACAAATAAATAAGCCTCAACTGGCTTTTATGAACTTAGCATGTTAGATAACTTCTGAGCAAAGAAGCATACATTAAATACTTAAATGTTAGATCAAACTGATGCCTTCGTTTGTCCTGTCAGGCTACGATGAACAATCCTTAGAAAAATCAAAGAGATTGTTGATAGACCACTGAACTTAGGCAAACGTTATTACTTACTCCATTTCCTTCTTCACTGCCTCTTCTTGTGTCAAGTCTTCTTCAACGCTGTAGTCCAAAACTGCACCCACACCAAATGCCTGATTTTTATGGATTAAAGGTTTGATGGAGTTGTGGTCTTCACCTGCCACAAACTGGCCATAGAAGGTCATTTTCATCAGCTTCTCAAACAGGCGCTGACCAAACAGCTTCCTGCTCAGTTCGATCAACTGAAAACAAAGAATAGAAGCTTTAAATATGGCTTTTTTTGGCCAAGTATGAACATGCCAGATAGGAAACTTGTTTTCGTTTTTTTTCGCTCACCGAACCCAGATTTAAATAGTTGCAAACAGTAATAGACAAATGGCTCTTATTAACATGTATACAATTTGAATGAATGAAGTTTATTCAGTCATTGCAACACAAAACAACACCAAAAAAACATTGTACACAGCATTAACATTTCATACAAAACTAAAAAAAATGTGTTACAATAACTGAAAAGGCATAGGCTGAAGCAAAATGCTTATAAAAGCCTATCCTATAGTACCAACTTTCTATTTTTGGCTACCGACCTCCAGAAAACCAAAAAGAGAATAGAAAAGCAAAGAAACAACAAAAGGCAAAGAAACAATAGAAAAGCAAAGAAACATTTACAGATGGTCACTTGCACTTATAACCTTCAAAAATAGCTTTACAAACCATTTTCTTAAAAGTGAAAGATTAAGAAAATCATCATATCTCGGTTTTGTTTTTTTTTTAGACTACTTGGACCGTTACATAAATGTCGTTGGTTAACCTCTGAACAAAAATGAACTCACCTCTTTGTTTTTTTCAACAAGTATGTCAATAGAACAAAGCTTGAAAACGAGCAGACTTCGGAGGAGTTCAATGTTACGCTTGCTTTTGTAGGCCTCCTGAGTGTTGTCAAAGTCGACGTGAACTTTTTCTAATTGCGTGTTTCTGACACTTTTGTTTTGGCTGATGAGTTCAACCTGCGCAGCCTCCACCACTGCACACTGCTCCATCTGTGGGCCCTTCTCTTCCTGGCTCTTGGTAGATGCAGCCGTCGACCGACATCTTGCAGGTGAAATGCGAATATTCTTGAAACTGGCCGAGTTTGTCCGTGCGACAGATGCTGCGAACTTAGTGTAGGACATGGCTTCCTTTCCTTTCTCCTCCTTTCTGGCGACAACTATGCCGAAGTGCGTCGACTCGCTTAACGGAACAGTTGGAGAGATGTTGCGTAAGGACCGCGCGCTCCTGTAGTCTGGAGGGGCGGTACCTCATGTTACAGCACGTGCTTTGAGATGTTAATTTAAACACAGTTAGTAACTGATTGTGCCAATGAATACATCCCGTTGGTTAGTAGTTAGAAAGAAAAAGTAAATACTCTAGAAGGTCGTTTTTTCTTTTTTTTTCTTTTTTTTTTTTTTTTTTGCTGGAGGTGGGGGATGGGGTCATTCAGGGTCAGTACTGGAGTTGAGGGGGGATGACGGGGGATGGCATCCCCCCTGAAATAAAAACGGTCAAAATCATCCCCCCTGTAAAACTGCCATCCCCCCTTTCCATCCCCTATGTCATTTCATCAATGAATGTGGTTTTACTGCTAATTTCAACATTTAGAGTCATCACCAGAAAAATAACTTATTTGACAATTTTCACCTGTTTCAGGTAAATTTTCACTTGAAATAAGTAGAAAAATCTGCCAATGGGACAAGATTTATCTTCTCATTACAAGCAATAAAATCTTGTTCCACATGCAGATTTTTTTTTTACTTATTTTAAGTGAAAATCTACTTGAAACAGGTGAAAATTGTTGTTTTTTCCAGTGATGAGTCTTGTTTTAAGTGTAATGAGATTTTTTTTTAGTAAAATGAGACATTTTAACTACAAAATAAGACGCATATTCTTGTTAAGATTTTAAGTTTTTGCAGTGATCCATTTTACTTATCCTGTGAAGGACAGAGTCATGTTGATAAGTTCAGAAAACAGTTTTTTTATCTCACCTTTACAGAGCAGCTTTTAATGTGTGATTAATGTCCTGTGTCATGTTGTGTCCTTATGTACTGTCCTGTGTATTGTAATTTGTATTATGTGTTTTGTTTTAATGTAAAGCGTCTTTGAGTGCCCTGAAAAGCGCTATATAAATAAAATGTATTATTATTATTATTATTATTATTATTGTTGTGTGTTGATGTAAGCCCAGTGGATATTTAAAGCTTACAGAAGGCTGCATTTAACTGCCGCTATGTCATTCCTGCAGTATTTCTGCAGGTGTTTTGGTCACTGCTATTATTTGTAATATATTATATTATTTGTAATCAGCACAAATTATCTGTCCCCATATGATAAAATCCACCATCCCCCCTGATTTTTTTTTTTTAAACTCGAGTACTGTTTAGGGTGATTGATGGTGATTGATGGTAGTTTGTCTTGTTGTTGCTCTGTGACGGTGGACCAGGCGACCTCTGCTGTACAATCAGAATCATGTTTATTTGGCCAAGTCAGGTCCAACAAGACAGGGAATTTGACTCCGGTTATTTTTGCTCACTGTACAGTAAATAGACAAATGACAGCTCTTATTAACATATGTACTTTTTTTTTTTTTTAAATGTAAGGTGCAGCAGTATGAGGTAGTCATGGTTATTGAAAGGTGCATTGTTACAGCATATGATTGTGGTTATTATTATTATTATTATTATTATTATTATTATTATTATTATTGCACAGTGATTGATTTCTCTGAGACTCTATGAATGTTTTACTTGTATTTTTTGTGTGAGCATCAGTTTATATACCTTCCTTAAAATTAACTCATGTAGACTTGGTGGGATGTGTTTTGAAATTTGGGGTTTTCAGTGATCAGTAATTTAAGATCTCTCTGTATGGTAGGAAGGTGATATAGGAATGTTTAAAAACTTTTGCATCAAACGCTATCAAAACTGTAAACTGTAGGATGAGTATTAACACTGACTACTTAACTATGCAAGAGAAATAAAGCATAACATATGCCACTTTAGTCTTCGAATTGGTAGTTTTTGATTAGTAACCTGAATAGTCTAAGATGATAGATAATAAGAAAAATGTATTTGCAAGTAGATTATACATTTCTTCCCACAGTTGAGTCATCCTTTGGCGCAGACCGCTTTTGTAAGATATCATTACAGTGACCGAGAGTCCATTCCTTTTTTAAATTGCACTTTGTTTCTTCAATATATTGTGTAGAGAGTGTGCAGTTTTGTCCATTAGCTTTACTTTACCAGGTTGTACAACATCCTTTTTTTTTCTTTACCAACGTAAATCCTTATTACACCATAACTATTCCATCCACAACCTGTCTGAACCTGGAAACTGCTTTATGGACATTTCAGATACTGTAAATACCTACATGATGTATGTGATTATGTAAATGAGTAGATAGTATTCCCTATATAATTCTACCTCTGTAAGAAGTCATTAAAGTCATAAACAATGTTTCCAGGCTGTCTGACTATTTGTCCATTCAGTTATCATGAATGTGATTTTAGTTTGAGAGAATTTCTTCAAATCTGACACAAAGTTGTACTTTAGGATAACCTGATTTGATGGGCAAGGTCATTGTGACTGCCCATAACACTCTTGTGTTGTGATTCTATTATATTGACTTTTTTTTTACCGAGCCGGTACTTCATCACTTAAAGTGGGGCAAAAAAGTATTCAGTCAGCCACCAATTGTGCAAGTTCTCCCACTTAAAAAGATGAGAGAGGCCTGTAATTTTCATCATAGCTACACTTCAACTATGAGAGAATGGGGGGAAAGAATCCAGGAAATCACATTGTAGGATTTTTACTGAATTAATTGGTAAATTCCTCAGTAAAATAAATATTTGGTCACCTACAAACAAGCAAGATTTCTAGCTTTCACAGACCTGTAACTTCTTCTTTATGAGGCTCCTCTGTTCTCCACTCGTTACCTGTATTAATGTCACCTGTTTTAACTGGTAATCAGTATAAAAGACACCTGTCCACAACCTCAAACAGTCACACTCCAAACTCCGACAATGGATATTCTGCTTTCTTTCTATTGTTTTATATTAATTTATACAATTTTAAGTTAAGCAGGACAGGTTTCTGTTTAAGAAAGATACTTATTTTATTCGGGTCATTTTGTTATTTTGTACGGAAGCGTAGTGCTGCCACCCCAGAAAAAGAAAAAAATATCAATATCATGTTATAACGTGAAAAGTTTATTGTTAGAACGATAAATTATCACGTTATAATGTGAAAAGTTTATTGTTAGAACAATAAAAATTTCACGTTATTACAATATACAAACGTATCACGTTATAACGTGATCGTTATTATTATATTTTTATTACGCTTCCATACAATCGGGTTGGCCGGTCCGGCCGATGAGGTGTCCCTTATTTATTTTTATTAACCCTAACCCTATTATATGGCATATGGAGGATTTTTTTGTGCCAAAATTAAATAAATAAATAAATACATCATTAATTAATTAAAATGGGAATAAAATATATCATTAATTAATTAAATGTGTCATTATTTAATTAAAATTAGAATTAAATATGTCATTAATTAATTAATTAAAATACAATTCATTTTAAGTAAAAATATATATTTATTATTTCAGCATTTAATTAATTAATGACACATTTAATTAATGATTTCGTGTTGCGTGTGAATCATGAAATGTAAAACTGCATTTAATTAATTAATGACACATTTAATTAATGATTTCGTGTTGCGTGTGAATCATGAAATGTAAAACTGCATTTAATTAATTAATGACACATTTTAATTAATGATTTCGTTTTGCTGAATCATGAAATGTAAATGTAAAACTGTCAGTTTCACTCGTTAAACTCAGTGGGCGGATTATTACCCTAGTACAGAGCGACAGAGAAACCATCCCCTGCCCTAAAGGTTTGGGCGGACACCACGGGGGGGCAGCAAAGTGCTTCTCCTGATTGCTGTCTGCCGGAAATCGGGAATAAAGAAGAAGAAAAAGCAGATCGCTTGGTTGCTAACACGGAAGCAGCGCGGCGTGAAAACCTCGTAGCATTACATCTACAAAAACCATATTATTTGCTTCTTGAGGTAATCGTAATTTTTAATGATTTATGCTTTGTGTTTTCACACCAAATTATCACACGTTTCACATTCCTGTTTGGAGAAACGTCGATGCATTATGATTGCAGCAGGAGCTTTTTAGCCGACTAGCTGACCTTAATTTCATTAACAAAGAGACGAGTCTGCGGTATAAAATGACTGCCGTGGCCTAAATCTGGTATTGTACGGGTAAACCATTGAGGTTAATTTCAAAAGTTTGATTGGTTGATTTCCAAGTATGTGTTAAACACGTTTTAAAGCCACGCTTGGACCTCGTTGGCCAACCATAGCAGAGCAGCCGCGGAGCAGCTGATCATTTTAGAGAGAGAGTTTATTTACAAATTATTATATTATATATATTATATATATTAATTTAAAAAACACAAATACAGATAATAATCGAGGTTTGTAAAATGGGACTCCCCAGAAGCTACTGTAGCTTATGAATAGGGGCCCAGTCACACAGCAGAACAACTATAAATTACACATACAATACATATACATACAGTATAATAACCTTATAACCTAAATAAGAAGAAGAAAAAAAATGAGATCTCCTAGATACAAATATATTCTTATAAAAATAATACATCAGGTATTGGTACATAAAAAAGCATTCGGCGAAATGTGAATATATGCTCAATATGGACAAAACTTATTTATTATTTTTTTTTATTATTATTTTCGTTTCGTGCATGGTGGTCAATCTACACACCCATGACCGAAAAGGAGCAGGATGAAGACAAGTCTTATGTTAACTGCCCCTTATTAAATACCAAAACAAAAAGAACAGTCAATGTAACCAATATTTACAAAAATATACACTTAAATAGAACCAACCACAGATATTAATAATACTGCTTAATTCCCAGTCTATTCATGATCATATAACTTAAATATTTTATCTTTATACATTTTTTTGAACCTAAGTGAATTTATGCATTCCTTTAAATCATTCTGTAGAGAGTTCCACAGTTTTACTCCCACAACCGATGTACACATCTGCTTAAGAGTGGTCCTTGCATGCTGATGTTTGAAATTATATTTCCTTCTATGTTCTATATCTTCTGGATTTGAAAAAACAAACAACTGCTGTAGATTACTTGGTAATAATTTTCTTTTTGCCCTATGCATAACTAATATATGCTCAATATATGGACAAAACTGAAACCGATATGCTTGATAATTTAAGGTTAAATATTAGGATGTTCTTATTTAACTGTACGTGAGCAAAAATACATGGTTGGTACGCCGACCCCAGAAAACCTATGATTGTTAAATGTTTAACTATTTATTATTGATCTATTTTTATTTTACTCATGAGTTATCATTGTCTACATTTATTCTAATTTAATTACATTTTATTTATGAATGGGATTGCATTAGTCTCTGCAATTCAGTATTGTGACTGTTAAATTAAAACTGTTTAATATTAATTGCTTTATGTTTTAAAGGTTTTAGGATTGGATCCAGAGTCCTGTTCCCCTTTTTTTTTTTTTTTTTTAATCACCATTTACTACCACTACTATCAAGCCTGCATCCCATGGTTTATAGATTTGTATCTGTCTAAAATAAAGGAATTGGCGGTGGACGGACTAATTTTTGGGACTAGGAATAGGATATGGACCACTTCCACTGCTATTTGTGAAAGCCAGAGGTGATCTTTAAAGTCTGCAGCTGCCCCCCATTCTGTGTCAGCAGAGCCACTCCTCTTCCAACATGTCTGACGGCCGTATCTATGTGGGAAATCTTCCAGTGGATATCCAGGAGAGAGACATTGAGGATCTCTTCTTCAAATATGGAAAAATTCGTGAAATTGAATTGAAGAATAATAGAGGCACCATCCCTTTTGCATTCATCCGATTTGAAGACCCACGGTGAGTTTTCGGAATGGCCCTCTGGGAAGTCGAATCGCATTCCCATTGTTGGACACCGCCAGCAGGGAATGGATGGATGCATCCTATCCAACATCTGTCCCCTAGGTGTAGTTTGGTAAGGAGGTGTTTGCTCTCTTCTCTTAGGGATGCAGATGATGCCGTCTATGGAAGGAATGGATATGGATATGGGAACTCCAAGCTGCGTGTGGAGTACCCCAGATCCACCTCCGGTAAGCCTGGTCCAATGGGAGGAGGAGGTGGAGGAGCACCAAGAGGACGGTTTGGACCCCCAACTAGAAGATCTGAATTCCGGGTCATAGTGACTGGTAGGTCAATCCCGTGAGTTGTAGTCAGGTAGTATTCATCTCTCTCAGTGCAACCCGGAAGTCAAATGGACAGGCAGGAGCATAGGAGTCATAGGCAGATGTGTCCCTCTTTCTCTTGGCGGACTGGAGGACCATGAACTAGTAGGAGGACATCATGAGTCATAGGCAGATATATTTCTCTCTCTTTCTCTCATGGTGGATTGGAGGACAAGGGATGTAGTCAAGGACATCTTGATTCATAGGCAGATGCAATTCTCTCATGGCGGACTGGAAACAAGGGGACTAGTAAAGGACATCTTGAGCTATAGGCAGATATGTGGCACTCTCTCATGGCGAACTGGAGGACAAGGGAACTAGTCAAGGACATCATGAGTCTTAGGCAGATATGATTGTCTCTCATGGCGGACTGGAATACAAGGGGACTAGTAAAGAACATCTTGAATCATAGGCAGATGTGGTTCTCGCTCTCTCTCATGGTGGACTGGAGGACAAGGAACTAGTAGAAGGATGTCATGAAGTCCTAGGCAGATATGTTTCTCTCTCTCTCTCTCTCATGGCGGACTGGAGGACAAGGGAACTAGTCAAGGACATCATGAGTCTTAGGAAGATATAATAGCCCCTCATGTCGGACTGGAATACAAGGGGACTAGTAAAAAAACATCTTGAATCATAGGCAGATGTGGTTCTCGCTCTCTCTCATGGTGGACTGGAGGACAAGGAACTAGTAGATGGATATCATGAAGTCCTAGGCAGATATGTTTCTCTCTCTCTCTCATGGCGGACTGGAGGACAAGGGAACTAGTCAAGGACATCTTGAGTCAGGCAGATTTCTCTTATGGTGGACTGAAGGTCAAGGGGACTGAGTGGATGAGGTCAAGTCTGCTTCTCAGGTTATGAAAAACAGAAACAAGTCATGCTGGCTGAATAATTCCAAACCTCGGCTCTAGTGACTGGTAGGTATATTTTTTTTCATTGTGCATCATTATTTGTGTGATACATTACATTCTTATTAGTGATGCACCGAAATGAAAATTTGTGGCCGAAACCGAAACCGAAAATAATAATAAACACTTGGCCGAATACCGAACAATACCGAACATGGTTCTTCAGCAGTTTTTCATTTATTTTGCCAATTTCTTCACCATTGCATAAATCAAATACATTTGATTTAGGCTTTTCAAAGAATTTTTTTTTTTTTTACAAAATTACAAGGTAGAAAATATTTATTGAACATAAAAAACTGAACATGTTTTAATTTCCCAGCATTATGTTGTTTTGGTTCCACCTCCTGGTGAATGTTAGGTAAAATTCTTATGTGGTTACTTATTGGTTGGCCAACGATTTATGTGGCGCGCAACAGTTACGGGAGCGGCCAGTCTATTTCCTTATATTACAACGCCGTTATTAATTGTTCGGTTTTTTTCCCACTTATTTCCACCGAACACCGAAAGTGTTTTTTTTGCCATTTTCGGCCGAACAATTTCGGTTACCGAACAATCGGTGCATCACTAATTCTTATAAATCCATTGTAACTGAATTGTTTTTTTTAAGATGTTACAATGTTTTATTACGCATCCTAATAGTATTATTGTGGGATTATTCCAAATTAAACATCGTCATATAAGTGGCGATGCAAGAACAGAATCCTTTATCAGTTGGTTGTTCTCAACTTTAAATGAAATTTTTGTGTTGATGGTTAAAATTATTCCTTATAGCATTTCTAACCCTGGGTTCAATAAACTATTATGAATAAGTAACTTCACAGGATAAACACTGAATAATTAAAGATACTGTACATTAACCATTTATCTGTTAAATAAACTGAGTCATAGTCTGCCTTTTCCTACTCCAGGGCTACCCCCAACCGGGAGCTGGCAGGATCTGAAGGACCACATGCGAGAAGCAGGAGATGTTTGTTTCGCAGATGTTCAGCGAGATGGAGAAGGCGTGGTTGAATTCCTCCGCAGGGAGGACATGGAGTATGCACTGCGTAGATTGGATCGGACAGAGTTCCGTTCACATCAAGTGAGCACCAGCGATGATATGATATAGTTGTTCAATATCTTTAAGACTTGGAAAGTAGCAAATATTTTGCCCACTCCCTTTCTTTTTACAGGGCGAGACCTCTTACATCCGTGTCTTTGAGGAGAGAGGGGCTTCCAGCTGGGGCCAGTCACGCTCTCGTTCCAGATCCAGAGGTCGCTATTCTCCACCTTTCTTTAACAGAGGATCTTCTCCTCCTCCTCGCTACCAGTCGCCTCCACGCCATGCCATGTCACGTCATAGCCCACCTCCCAGGAGGCACCCTCCACAGCATAGCCCACCACCACGTCATTACCGATAAAAAGGCTAATGATACATTTACAGAGGAGTTGGAGGAAATATTTTGTAATTCTGCATTTTTAACCTCAATCTTCAGGCCTCCTTGTAGGACACATGGTAATTTGTTGTTGTGTACATTCCGTGATTGGGAAACCCTAAACAGCTTGCTCCCACAGCCTTAAAGAGGCCTTTTTCAATTTTTTTTTTAACGTTATTATAATTCTGATTTGTATCACCATCTTACCTTCTTTTTTTTTTTAAAGATTTCTTGGCTATACAATACACATTTGTGTAGGTTTTAGTATTTGCCAGTCTAAGAAGCTGTGAAAATAGCCAGCAGTGTAATACCAGTTAGTCTTTTAACTGAGCCTTGTGTTGTTTTTTGGGAAGGTTTTTGTCCCTTAATGTGTGGACATTACTTCAAGGTGGCCTGAAGGTGGAATATAATGTGTATGCTTATAATGTTCATTTTTCTTTGCCAATAAAGTGTAAAATTTTAAAAATGACTTCCTTCCTAACTCTTACTTGCATGTTCATTAAAACGAAAACTGTCTGACATCAAGCTAAGGAGATAGGAGATACGGAACCAGCGTGGATACATTTGCAGACATCTAAAGGTAGACTGCTGATGTATGTGACACCATTTAAAAGGGAATATAAAACATGTAATTGAATATCGTAAGAAGTGGCTTTAAACATGTCAGTTTGTATGGATGTCCTTTTTTCAAAATGGACATGCTGTTGAATCGAGTGGGGAAAAGCCCAGATGTTTCTTATCTTTGCTGTAAAAGTAACCACATTTAATTTCGTGTCCAAGTAAATCAGTTTAGACAAGCTTTAAGAACACCCATCAAAACATTTTAATGTGACTTGGTAGAACTATCATTTTAAAGCCATTTTTAAAAATCTTACATTCATATTTTGATAAAAGAACTGATTTGTGATTATGCGTGGAACCAAAATTGATCCAATTCAATCTAAGAAAGTTGTGTCGTTGAAATATATCTAAAAGTCATATATTTATTTTTTATACAATCTTATTCCACATGAATCCTATTCTATATATGAACAAAGGGTAGTCATTTTGTTGTCTTATTGGACCTACCGTAAGTAATTTTATTTGTCTGCTGAAACCTCATAACTCGCAAATTTAACACTAAATTGTGAATGAAGAAATGTTACTACAAATTCCTCAGGAATTAAAAGAGGCAAAAAAAACGTACTTGCCTTAATGGACGTAACTGCATTAGTGCAAAAGCATTCATATGTTCATTAAAAAAAAAAACATCACGGTATGCAAAATATACGATTTTTAATACACAATAAATTAATTATACTCAGTGACCATTTTAGAAGACAGAAAAAAATATATTTCCATCAGTATAATTTCATTTTTTCATCATAATCATAATCCCATATACAGACATAGTATTGCATTTATTAAATATGTACCTTATATGTATCTTTGTACAATAATTCTGCTTCATTTCATCACATTGTAGACAGATATATCTTCTGACAACAAACAGCAATACACAAACACCAATACTCAGGCATGTCTTAGGTTGTATGGACACACATTAGCGGTGATAGCAAAACACTTGAATGTTAGCCACAGTGAAACGAGCATGGGTGTATTTCAGATATTTTAAGGGGCACAGTTAAAATCTAAAATCTGACTGAACACATCTGACCTATTCTGGAATATCAACCTGCTTTTTGGTTATCAGAGATAATAAAATATCCACTCTGAACTCCTTCCCCAAAATAAAAGAATAATTTCAATTGCTGAACCCTATAAGAAATCTTCATAATCTGACTTCAATGTCTGCAGAGTATTACATGCCATTTCTAAGTCATTTTCATTACTTAAAGAAAAACAAATAAAATTCCTTTCAACAGTGCTGATTCAGATTATCATCAGAAAATCCTCTATATGTCTTCCAACTTGCTCTTAAAAAACATTATTTTTTAATAATATGGCTGTATACTTCTTTCAGGACACCACTTATCAATTGTCTGTATGAGGTTTTTTTCTTACTGTGGTTCTTCCTTTTAGAGGATGAAATCATGACAATCTGAGCAGCATCACAGTACAGGCCAGTGAAAGGAAGCTCCTGAGTAAACATTTAATGTGTTCACTCGAGTGAAAAAGTGTGAAGAAATTTATCTGGTGATTGAAAGAGAAACCAAACATAGTTTTCTGTTCCTTTCAATGATTACATGAATTAAATAATTGCATGGATGTGGATGGTGCTGTGTGGGCAACTTGTTCTTCAGCACACAAAATGTAAAAAAAAAATGGGGGGGGGGGGTTGTCAAAAGTCAAAGAAATCTACCCTTCAAATCATTCAAGAAGCTAAAGCTAAAAGTAAAGCTGGTTTTAGCAGGTGGAACACAAGGACGTTGATGTGAAAATGAGGAGAAACAGGAAAAATTGACAGTTTCGTTGCCAAATCAAAAACAAATTAGTTTGTTACAGACAAGGCAACAGTGACTAGAAGAACAAGACCGAGCAAATGTCTTAGGCTGATTTTGTAGAGAAAGTGAAAGAGGGAAGTGCAGAGTATGAAGGAAGCACATTGCTGTCACTACAAACGACGACTGTCACAACGGCTCACACAACGCTGCTTGGAAGAAGAACCTGTTGTCAGGCCTGTACTCCGCTTGTTTTGATTTTATGAGAATCGACAGCTCAGCGTTCAGCCTGAGCAACAGTATGTGAGTTTACAGGAAGAGGAATGTAATGAACATATGCAGCAACCATCTGAACAAGCCTTCAGCAGGTTGAAAATTATGTGAACCCCTGCTGGTCTGCACAGAGTTTAGGTCTGTGTATCCTGCAAAGTCGTACGCTGCAAAGGTGCACACACAAAGACAGCCATCAAATGCCAGAAAGGCCAGAAATTGGCCCTCAAAATGGCTATTGAGATTCAACCTTGTGAGCATATGCAATTTAGACACAATCAACTGTATCACTGACAAAACCCTGAAATGATTATTTGTTGTTTTAATGTTTAGACAATCAAATCATCTAGGGATGTCACGTACTATAACAAAAAAGTAAAGGAATATCAAAATATCACAAGATGTTGAACTGTGGAAGCTACATTCCAGCTAAATAATAACAATACTGAAAATATATTTAAGTGTCTCACAAGATGTGTAAATTAAGTAAATCAATCAGGTAGAATAGAAAGAGAGTGGAGAATTTGGTCGTTGCATCCCTGAAACAACGACTCGATTTAAGGCAAAATAAATAACATCCTGATGCGGTTTCAACAAGGGTACATTCACTGGGTGAAAGAAAAGATTTCAAAAATAAATTAACTCATAATACTTGCGTTTCCTGAAAAGAAACAAATGTAGAGATTTTTTTTTCCAATAACATTTTTTTTAAATAATAAGCAGCTTAAATGACTGGTTATGAGTCCACCACTTGCTAAACACTGCTTTCATTAACACCAACCACTCTTCCTGGAATATGTGACTATCATGTGGTTTTTGTCATTTTCTCTGAAACAATTTAGCACAGAGTCATGGGATCATGGAATGTAGCATTATGCATCACTTGTTTTCTATGAGAGTCTGCACTTTGTGGGCCAAGTCTCGGGCCATCATCAAGACCTGTGGGACATCATGTCGCTCTGCCATTTCTGGGGAGAGAAGTGAGAAATGAGTTTGGATTGAAAGACACAACCTGCTTATTATCGATCTAGAAACATAATTTCCTCATCTTGATTGCCTACTTACAAAAAAAATGGGAGGAATTTGGCGGCCATTTTAATATGCAAATTAGAAGGTCAAAAACTCAAAATTTCACTCGGCTACCGGTTTTTTTGGACTCAGCACCCTTGAAATATGTAAGGTAGGCCGGTTCCCGACTTGTACCCATAAATGCTCCTTACTTCTTTTAAAAGGCCTTTTTTCTGAAATCCCTCTAGACTATATCAATGCTGAAAATATTTACCAGCCTTTTTTCTCCAATATTTGTAACAGTCCTCTCACTTGAAAATTGTTGCTATTATTTTGATTGTACAGTATCTTAAAGAGCCCGCATGATACTAGTTTACATAGTATAATTAGTAATATAATTTTATTCTGGAGGTTTACTAGAAGAGTACTTTTATACAAAAAAAGGAAGAAAAAAACATTTTCTTACAATTCAGATTGTTTCAGTAACTTTTGTTACTTTCAGACTGAAATGTACTCCTGTCCCTTTAAGGCCCTCTTAACTAAAAAGCCTAAATTGTTCTGATTGGTCCAATTGTTGATCCAAATGGTGGCGTTCAGGACATCTACTGAAGCAAAACTCATACCGGTGAAGGTTTTTTTTCAAAATGGCATTTTTAAAACAAAACAGTTCACATTCTCATTAGCATTTCAACTCTGTGTCAGTAAAGATCCCTGTCCACACTACACCCACACAAACGCCAACATCTGCACATGCTGTGTTGTCTCCATGTCGTTATTTACACTATTGTTAAGACTTGTCTGGAAATCAGTCAGGCTGACCCAGAACAGCCAGTCATGAAACAAATATGTTTCTATTCTATTCTATTATATTCTATTCATCCCCAATAGGAAATTATAATACAGATTGATAAAATGAACAAACTAAAAACAGGGTCTCAAGTTGATTAAAAAATGTCAATTTTCAAGGGTATGAGGGTTGAGTGTTATGGACAGTAGGTGTAAATATAACTCAACACTGAAAACATAATCTTTTTAAAACCATTATCCAATAACTTTTGAAGCAGGTTGCACTTATTGAAGTTATTGCTTGGAAATAATGCTGAAAATTTCACAGTAAACGTACATGATAAATACAATTTCAGCATACATTAAAGTGATTCAGGCCAACAGAAAAAAAAATGCTGCTCGACCTGTTAAAATAATCCCTTAAACATTTTTGGCTAGAAACATCTGCATTACCTTAATATTACTTCAATAAACATTGTTATAATGTCTATGTTTGACTTTAGACATCCTAACTCCAAGACAAAATACATGGTAAACTGTTTGTTTATACTTTGTTATTGTTGTGATTATTTGGAGGTAACATTGAAATTATGATTAGATTAACTGCACAGCCATTACTGTAACAAAAGTTTTGCATTTTAAAATGTAACAACAAACTAGTGGGAATATATCCTTCCTCTTTGAGTAGGTTTTAAAGCACATTTACATCGTATTACAGGGTGAGTAGAACATTTAACTGGACTATTGTTCTTGTCTCAGTAAACAAGCATGAGGGTAAAAAACACTGGAGCTTTTTCACACTTGGCCTGTTGCGTCACACACTAAAACAAGTGACAAACTATTTGGATAGCAGCAAGCTGTTTAGTGAAGTTTGTTGTTCCTTATGATTCAAATGAGAAGATGACCCTCTGACAAGTCTGTCAATGACTCTTTTTGGAGCATAGCAACATATTTCCTCGTAGGGCCATATTCCCACAGCTAAAGTAAACATGCTTTAGACAATTTACTTAAAACATGATTTCATTTTACCAGTTGATCCTATCATTCACTTTTTTTTTATTTACTGTTAGAATATGGCTTGGTTGATTTCACAAGCTTGTATTGTAGCTTTTAGTTAAATACAACTGTGAGTCAGTGAATGTTGAACTGATCCAAAACAACATTGCTACAAAACCAATACTTTAATTAACAGTAAGTCTAGTCAGTCTAGTCTGTCTTGCTCCCTCTGTTGCTGCCTTTTTTGCTGTGTGTGTATTATTGCTCTGTTGTTTGTTAGTTTTTTTTAATTTCCTGCCTTTGCTGCACTTTCTGTTCACGTTTTGATCAAATACATTTTTTTTTTTTTTTTGCTACTGCCTCCCAGTGTCTTGCATTTGGGTCCAATCCTGGCAAGAGCTGGATCTCCAGACATCTTCTGTTTAACATTTGTATGTGGTCAAAATGCCAAGGCCTGTTTGAGTCAGATTTAGAGTCCTATGCAGGAATGCATCTCAGCTCACAACTGCAACATCCGGTTGTGTTAATTAAACTCTGGGAAAACCATTAAGAACACATTTGGATAAACCTGTGTGTTTACACAGATTTTAAAAGCTGAATTTAGTTGGATTAACAAAGTAATTCCATTATTTCCAGTGTCGTTTAATGTAATGTTTTTTTTTAAGCATGCAAAACAGATCAGTAAGTGAACATTATGAGAATGTATTCAATGATAAACTACCGGTAGAAAGAAAAAATAATACTTTAGGTCTTGTAACTTTGGAGAACTTTAATTTTCTTATTCAGCTATGTAACAGACTGAAATTAAAAGGAAACCCCATAAAAGCATTAAATAATAATTTAAATAAACTACTCTTTTTTTGGCAATTATTATTATAATTATATGCAATTGTGAAATCACTCTTATCAATTGTATTTGAGCACCGTTTCCAACACACTGTATCATCTTTACTCATCTTTTGTCACCTTACCATTGAAGAACTTGATGATGTCCGTGAAGTCCATGTTATTTTCCAAAATGATGTCTCTATACATCTCCACAAGTGCCAGAGCGATGAAGAGCACGAAGTGTTCAGATGAGGTGTGCTTGGCTGCCCAGATGGTTTCCCACGCAGAGAACACATCATCATACACCATTTCTGTGTTGAAAAGACCAATAAAACAAATACCTTTCAGTACGTTCTTTGACCTAAGGTCATAGGTTTACTTCCTAAGTAAATAAAACAAACATTGTAATCCCAGCATTTTCCATCCCACCTCTTTTGAAGTCGAGAAGAAACCAGCGGTAACAGAAATAGAAGTGGGTGTAGTCTCCATTCTGCTGCATGAGTTCAAACAGCTCTGAGTCCAGGATCTGTTTGTATAAAAGTAAAATGCCATCATTATATTTCTAGCTTGTGTGTATTTGTATGTCTGCAACATTTTATCATACTGCCTGTGATTGTACAGAATCATATCAAAGGAATTAGACACAAACTGGAAGTAGTTCATTTTTCAATGTTACAAGTAAATAGGGAGCAACCCTGAAATAAACAGGTGTTTGGGAGGAAGTGAAAAATTTTATTATATTTGCATATTATATTTGATCTGTGATATAGTGTCTTTTTTATCTCTGCCATTCTAGTTTGATCATGTACATTTTTCCAGTGTATATCAGAACTGGCATCCGTATCACTCCATTTTATCATTGTACCTGAAAACAGATGTGAATATACCTGTATAAGTGATCGCATATTGGCGAAATGGGAGTCCATAGCACCCCCATGAGGAAAATTCTGGTTCATCCTCTTCATCAGTTCAGTGAAGCAACTGAACGCCATTACCTCTGCAAAGATCCCCAACCCCAACACAAACATGGCTAAGTTTAACAAAGTGTTTGTTCAGCCATTTATGGACACGATGCAAAGCTGATATGTATCAAATTCATGCCTCAAGTGTTACTGACCATCATCAAGAATAACCAGCAGGGGAGCCAGCAGATCACACATGCCCTGCATGTAACCTGTATCCAAATGCTGCCACACATAACTGCAAAGACAACCACCTATTTTCAGATATTTTGGTTCACCTTCTTCGGGACTGAAACAAAAGCTTTTATAAGTGGAACCTTTACCTGCACATGATGTTACGCAGCTTCTCCAGATTCTCAGGAGTGAAGTACCAGTAGGTTCTGTCACAGCGTCTGACGTCTTTGTCAATCCGATGCAAGTTGATCAAATACATGTCCAGCGTTTCTTGCTAAAGGCATAGAGAGAGGTTTAGTTGTTTATATTTATGATGAACTGAAACACTGCCTTTTTATCTGTTTGCCATGTGAAAGCTTACAGAGTAGGTTTGCTCCTCGGAGGATTCTTCGTATTTGGTCATTCCTGTCGCTTCTGCAGACTCTGGCTCAGTGAGTACATTATCCATCTCAGGTTCCTCTTCAGAGAGCCCCAGGTCAGTCCCCTCAGGACTGGTGTTACAAGCTGTGTCCAGATGGTGATCTAGATAGTCAGCTGCCAGCTTCTCTTTTTGTGCCAAAGAGACAGGAGGCGTGGCCAGTCCCATCAAAGGCCTGGGCTGGGCGCCCTCTGATGTCACGCATGTCATCCCTGTAAGAATGTCCTCCATTTCCAAGGCAGAAGGAGAGTCATCTGAGTCGGCTGTGTCTGGGGACTGCCGAGAGTGAGACGATAACGAAAGGCTGCCCCTTGATGCTGACTGAAGAGCATTCAGCACTTGTCTGACTGGAGAATTTGAACCAGGTTTCTCAAATGGGATCTCTGCAGTCTTTTTGATTTCAACTGTCGCTTCTGTTATTTCAGATTTTTTAGTAACTTCTGGCTTTTTTTCACTATGTGAATTCATATCTCCTTGGGTGACAAGCTGATATAGTGTCTTCCTTTCCTGATCTTTGCTCTTGTGTGCCTGAAGGGTCAAGGTCTGCCCAAGTGGAGGTGCTTGGAAATATTCATTATGAACCTCTTTTTCAAGCTTCAGAACATTAGTATTCTCTGGAGCCGATTTCAAATTCATATTTGTATCTACAGCTTTTAAAACTCCATGAGTTGGTGTGTCTTTAGCCTCAGCTTCAAATGTTTCTTTAGACTTAACAGCTGTCGTCTCCAAAACTTCCTCATTTCCTAATCCTGTATACATCTTCTGCGTTACAGCCTCGATCTCGACAGTAGGTTGTTTTAAATCCTGTCCTCCGGATTCACACGTTGGATGCTGACTCTTTTCTTCAGCTGAAGTTTCCCCACTGAGGACTTCTGGTGAATCTGCTGTCAGCGAGGTGTTTGGTTTGATGGTTGACTCAGTTAGCAGGTTGCCATCTGCGCCTGGAGGCTGATTTGACACACTTGGGGCGGAAAGATTACAGAAGGGAAGTTGTGGACCATCTGTGGCCTTCACAAGGCTACTGTGCTGTGGTTCTTCTTCCCCAGCCCTGGATTCAGTCTCCGCCAATACAAATACCTATTAGCCAAATGAAAGAAGTGAAAACACTACATATTTAGATCTAGGAGAGGTTAAATATACTGATGTTAAGGGATGCATGCTTCACTTTTGCATGGGACACCTTGCACACATTTGCAACTTATTATCTTAACTTATTAACTTATATCACAGTAAATAAGATCACATTAAGAGTTGAAAAGGAAAATCCATTTAACCTGTCTATTATTTGAGTTAGGTAATAATACATGGTAGGGCTGGGCGATATATCGAGATTTTAATATATATCGATATATTTTCAAACGCGATATGGTACGAGAAAATATCGTTTATATCGATTTAAAAAAAAAATTTTTTTTAATGATTTTGATATAGCTTATTTTGTGACAAATTGACTTGAATGTTTTATTTGAGATTTGCACAAATGTTTTGTTATTTGCACAACTATCAACCTCAGTTGAAAAGTCTGCCTGTTATTGTACAGTGTATTTTAATTTAATTGTTGTGCAGGAAAGGGATATTTGTTTTATTTTATTCAAGAAGCATTTTTATTCTATATATGCAGGCAGTTTATTTTTATTTCATTTGTTTTATACATTTTGATATTGTGCAGACCTCTGTTAATAAATGTACCTGTGTGACATTTGGCACGAGGCTTTGTATTAAAACTGACTGTTTTTTTAAGGGTTTGCCTCAGAAAAAAATGAAGCTAACAGAGATGCTATGCTATAATGCTTTGGGGGAAACCCCAATTATGGCACAGAAAAAATATCGAGATATATATCGAGTATCGCCATTCAGCTAGAAAATATCGAGATATGACTTTTGGTCCATATCACCCAGCCCTAATACATGGTAATAATTAGGTAATTAAGTATAATACACATATAAGGCATACGACCAGACATAACGCCATGACCACACATAATAATACGTTTTTCTCTGTCTTGCTACCAAGAACAGCTTTTCTGGCATTTTTGGAGCATCTAGTACTGAGACGTTAGCAATACATTCTTTGGTCCTTGTGTATTGTGATGTGGGGTCTTTATGGAGTGGGATTATTTTTCCTAAATGCCATCAAATCCCATCAGATTGGAATCTGGCGAGTTCAAAGACTGACTGAATGTCTCAGACTCTTTGTCTGGTTGAAAGAGGCTGCTGCCGTGGGGTGTCCTGTTGACAAGCCAGACCTGTGGTCCACTTAGCAGGTTTCCCCAGCAGGATGTCACATTGGAACAAGTTGGTTTCAGTACTGTGGCTGACTGGTATGAAGTTTTATATTCTGTGGATGTAATCCAAACTCTCTTCAAAGGTTTTCCAAAGTTGTTCATTGTTTGAGTAACAAACGATGAACACAAACGACTGTGGTGATCCCTTTTTATTTTTCTAAATTATTTAATTGTTATTATTGTCTCTGAAGGCAGCTAAGTTATGTCAGGACTTCAGTATATGATAAAAAAAAAGGTATATTTTATTTTACATGGGAAAATAAATTTATATCAATCTCAAAATGAACAGTGATCAAAATATTTCATTGAGTACTGAATAGAAGATAAGTACCTGTTCACTGCTGCTGGATTCGCTCTGTGAGTGTGCATTCTGATGGTCTGAGCTGCACAGAGACGACTGGAGGGGGACAAAGTATCAGACAGGAGACAAAAAACACAACTATTAGCTGAGTTATTCCCTGGAAGCAGGACATTGGAAGTATTTCTGTTTTATGCTTGGTCTACTGTGACAAAAATGTCTATGGCACTTGCATCTGTGCTGATGGTGGAGTCCCGCTGTACGGGCCCTCTTTCCACACTCGCTCCGGAAGAACATCGAGCGATGGCTTCGGCATGCTTCTCCCGCTCCCTCTGACGGACAATGAGCTCACAACCCTGCCACTCCTTCATAGTCTGTTCATATATGATCCGCATCTGTTCGTCAATCTGAACCAGAACCAAATGTGAACAAAGATTAAAACGCAACCCGAAGATATGCATATGTATTTAAGCAATCTATGCTACAGATTATATACCTCCAGTCTGCATTTCTCCGTCATGGTAAACTGGTAATGTCCCAATAGGAAGGGCCAGACTTCTTTGCGTAGTGATGGGGTAACACCACCAAAATACACGAGCCTGTGTATCTCCTTTTCTTGGTAGGCCTGAAAAATAAGTCATTTTTACTTAAAAACCAAATGGCAAAAAAAAAACAAACACACACACAAAATGTGTCAGTCTTACAGAGCTGTCCTTGAGATATTTGCCCCAAACCTCCACAGACAGGCCTCCCCGAGTGTCACAGGGTACATCAGGGTCAACCATAGTAGTGCTGACCAACGCCGAAAGATGTGTCCGGACCGTAGACAGATGGCGACAGTATGCAAGCCCTGCAGAGGAAAAATAAGTCCTCTGATGCTCAACAAGAGCATACTGTAATGATGAACATAAACTTTTGATACAAAGCAACTTAAATGATTCCCCAATTTCCAAAAAGCATTCGAACAGTCGTCTGTACTCACATCCGTAGAATGCACGAGAAATGATCTGGTATTTCATTGTGTCGCAAAGGAGCTTTAACGGAGCCCTGGTAAGGTTGACATACAGCAAACCTTAGGTCAAGTGGAATAATCAGAAAGTCAATTTAGGCCAGTCCCTTGGAAATACTTGCCTTTCCTGATTGCAGCCATTAGGTAGAGAGCTGTCAGAAGAGCCGTTCTGTGAGCAAGAGGAGCACGAGGACTTTCTTGGGGTTGGCTGCCACAGATTAACTCCCTGATCCATCATCTCCAGAGCCACTGCACAGCACAGGAACTCTTGTCATTACTGCGGCTTTTGGCAGCACAATCAAGCAAAAGGAGATGATATTCCAACAGATTGGGACATTAAACTGAATGTTTGTAAATTAAAATAACAAAAAAATAGAGAGAAAAAAAAGGGGAAAACAAACCACACGAGAGGATGAAGATGAAGATGGAGATATGGTAGAAAAATGATTTTATGTCCATGCAAAGACTCCTTTTTGTCAGCAGGAGTGTACTGTGAAATGAGCTGAGGCACTAAAAAGATAGGAAAATATTACAAATGTGGCATTTTAACATTAGAAGAATTATTTAACCAAGATCTAAGTGACTAGATTATATACCCAGACGAAAAATGATTCATCTGAACCAAAACAATCGTAAATTAGGTGTTAAGACAGCAAAGCACTCATTGATGTAATCTCTAATGATTCTTTATTGGATAATCACAAAAAGACAGAATAGGCTGATTAAATACACTTACTGGTACTGAACTCCATCTGATTGCCAGGAAAAAGGATTCGAAACACATAATCGGTTGCTTCATCGTCTTCCTTATCCGATACAGAATCACATGAGCCGTGTGGACTTCTTCTTCGTAATTTGGGGAAAACTTTTCCCTGTGAAAGAAAGTATTGTACATTTGTACGCTAACTCTAAAAAGCACATGAAATTGAGTCACTGTTATTAGAAAAAATATTTATTGAGCAGACCTTTCCTCTCTGATTCCAGAGCGGTGGGTCCAGCTGTCCGTGAGGTAGCAGACCCGTCTCCAAGCAGGTGAGAAACTGGAGCAGGTGACCACCTTTGGGAAAATGTAGGGGAGGTCTCTGGATGCCATCCTGGCTCACCAAAACTACTGTCCCACCACTGTTTACTATAGAGAACACAAGAAAAGGGATAGCCTTAGTGACCGCTAAGCTCCTTCTTACAGGGAAAACTTGTAAGGGAGATACGATACCTTGCTGATGACAGTGAAGATACACAATCTCCTCCAAACGAATCGTTATGGCATAATCCCAATATACACTTAGAAAAAGATGGATAAACATGAGTTAGATGGATAAGAAGGAGACTTTATTTTTTACTTGACTGCGTTCTAACCTCTTTTCAGAATCCAGCTCTCCAACATTGCCATTCATCAGCTGGTTTGGTGTCCACTTCAGTGTCATGAGATCTGCAGTTTGATGAAGAGAGAGATAGCCCGGAATGGCCTCCATGTCATCCCTCTGCAGGCACAAATGAAACATGTTAGCGCTGCTATCAAGATCAATTACACATAAATCAATTAGAAGGCGCATTCAGTTTCTCTGAGAGTATACTTGCTAAAAACAAAACAATACACACACACACACACACACAGACACACACACACACACATACCGGCTGCACCAGGACATTGTTCTTCCCGAACAGGAGTGTGGCTCTGGAGTTTTGGTGGAGGGATTCAACATAATCTCTCACCCACATGAGAGGCCGGTCATCCATGCTGCCACTGGACTGTCTCTTCTGTATCTGACAAGTTACAAGGACATAACGAGCATAATATATACGAAAAGAGAACACAAATGCTGGATGGCATGTTTTTTTTTTTACTATCCTACCAGGGCAGGCCTTCTAGAAGGAGAATCCTGCCGACAGTGGCCGCTGTGGATTCGGTGGCGCTGTACAAGCTCGTCAGCAGACGGGTCTGTCCAGAAATGGTCTGCAGTCTTAACTTTGGTGTACTCCAAAGCACAGGGGCCAACTGTAAAACAAGGTTAGCAGGTTCAAAGGTGAATTCTGAATCGCTAAATATATAGAATAATAGTTGGTAGAGGAAGAGCGAAGTACCCAATAGAGATGCAAGGATTGGACCATCCACAGGATCCATCAGCATGGCTTCTTTATCATAAAATGCACTGTGGCAAAAAGCAGTGATGCAGAAATATACACGCATTGAATATAAAAACATAAGCACCCAGGTTTTCAGATATAAGGAGATCCATAATTAAAAATTGTATGTTAACTGGATTATTAAAAAAATGTATGCTAACTGAAACGCTAATCGGTTGTTTCTCTGATCAGTAGAGGAACCCGTTCTCACAAAGCTGCTTTGGACAGAAATGAGATATCAAACAGTAGAGGCAAAATTCTGTAGATGTAGACCTAGAAATGCATTTATTAGTATGGAATCATACCTGCTGTTTTCCACCAAGTACAGGACAATTTTGTCCAAGAGCTTCTCCATCAGGGCTGTTCGAGTCCAAAGGTTTTTCAGTGCTTGAGGAGGGAGGTTGGGCAGCTTGGACTGCCGAGTGCGGTCATTACTCAGTGAGGAATTGTTCTGTTTGCTAAAAAAAGAAAAAGAAACCTGATGATTGAGATGTTATACAGCGAGCAAATGAAATTATACCACGTTCACTCATTATGGGACATGAATGTTTCCTGGTTTTCATTGATTTATTTGAACTATGCTTTTGCAGGGACAGAAACACTGCACAGCATAACTATCTACTGCAAAAATATACAGCACAAGGTTCTATGTATGTTTTTGATCTTCTGCAATCAACACAGGGACACAATTATAAGCAAAAGGTTAAAATATAATTACATCAGGACCAGCGTTTGGCTTATGTATTCAAGCACCTCAAGCAAACATTCCTTTACTGATTTATTTTTTTAATTATTTGACTTTCAAGCATAATCACAAGCTCAAATATGTGAAAAAGTTCATGTCAACACTTTTGGACAGTTATTCTAAAAGCTTTGTATTAAACCTACCAATTATATGTGTGTATATGTGTTGAGGGTCAAGTTATAAGAAAAAAAAATCCAAGTATCCAAGGTTCAACTGTCTAGGTGGTGGTTTGAGGTTATGCTGAACATCTCTGGTGGAGCTCTGTATAATTCCATCCAGTGCGTACGCTGACGGCCAAAACAGCCCCAGATCATGATATACTATCACCTTGCTTTACAGATTGTACATTGCATTTGGAGAGGGATCCCTCATCTTGACTCATCCAGTTATCTCCATCTTTGATTCAAGCCACAACAAGACTTTTCTTAGGAGGCTTCCTTCAATGTCCATGAAGCCTGCTGTTATAATTAGTTCAGCTCAAAGGTTGATGCACCAAATTGTTAGACGCATTTTGCCCCAGAAAAACAAAAATTAAAATAAATCATTGAAAACCCAGTAGCACATTACCATGGTATACATTTCCATTACAACCTTCCATTAAGCTCTTAGTTGGAACTGTGTAAGATTCAATTTAAGCAAAATCATATACAAGACTAGAAGTTTCAGAGAATGATTTTATGTCTGTGGCCTCTCACAGGGAGAAGTTAACAGTTCACCTGTTTTCTATAAGCTGCTCCACTTCCTGGACCTTGCGGCAGAGTTCATCAGCGGGCGAAAAGCTCTTTGCCACTTTCATAAAGAGCGCAGCGACCTTATTAGTGCACAGCAGGCCTGCAATACGGCGCTTAAGCCCATGCAGCACACAGGCCTCTACAACAGCTACACACACACAAACATAAGCAACCTTAGTTAATATTTGGTTTGGATTCATTTTCTTATTCATTTCAGTCAACGTTAACACGGCTTCACATATAAAAAGAAGTGAAAGGCATGCAAAAGTGGCACAAGGAGAAATAGACTGAAATAACACTGTCTGTTGTTGCTAGGATATGAGAGGGGTGAATCACATATGTCGCACTCCTAGTTAGTATTAACACCTTTGAATAGCACTCGTCTGCTTCAATATATACCCAATCCACCCACCTTCTTGCATATGAATAAATGTTGACTATGGAAAGTTAATCAGTGGGATTTATAGTCTCTAGACAAACAATTCATGACCTTTTGACCTTATGAGGATGAAATTGTAGGAGGTGGCAGGGTTTGACATAAAGTGATGTCAACCATCAATCCGTATTGTTTGATTTACAGAATACACTTTAATACACTTTAATACATAATGTCATGTCTTACAATGTAGCAAATATTTATATTAAAAGAACAATAGGGGCACGGTGGCGCAGCTGGTAGTGCAGTGGGCTAAACATGCCACCTCTGGCCAGCCGGGGAGCCAGATGGGGTGGGGGGATCTGGCCGGAATAATGTGATCCTTCCACGTGCTACGTCCGACCGGAGAAGCCCCACACTGTCTGGTGAAAAGAAGCGGCCTCCTCACTCCTCAGGTTAAGAAGGAGACCTGAGCTCAGTGTAGGGCCTCCCGGGGTTGGCGGATGGCAATGCCCAGGACTGTCTTAGGTAGGAGCACGGTAGTGCTGGGCGGTATACCGGTTCATACCGAATATCGGTGTTTATTTTTCTTATGATATGAATTTTTCATATACCGTAATACCAGTGAGTATGTACATTAGCGCACACAACGTTGGGAACGTAGCGCCGCTGGACACTGTTTGTGAGGGGACTGTTTAGCAGTAGTGATGCACCGATTGTTCGGTAACCGAAATTGTTCCGCCGAAAATGGCAAAAAAACACTTTCGATGTTCGGTGGAATAAGTGGGGAAAAAAAACGAACAATTAATAACGACGTTGTAATATAAGGAAATAGACTCCGCTCCGCTCCCGTACCGGTTGCGCACCACAAACATAAATCTTTGGCCAACCAAAAAGTAACCACATAAGAATTTTACCTAACATTCACCAGGAGGTGGAACCAAAACAACACAATGCTGGGAAATTAAAAAAATGTTCAGTTTTTTATGTTCAATAAATATTTTCTACCTTGTAATTTTGTAAAAAAAAAAATTTCTTTGAAAAGCATGCCTAAATCAAATTTATTTGATTTGATTTGACAGTAAAATAGGCCATTCTAAGCCAATTTACTGCAGCAATTCCTTTCCAAATCATTAGAAAATGTTGTGCATGAAAAAAAAATATACCGTGATATACCATGAAACCGATATAATTTTGAAAAATACCGTGATATAAATTTTTGGTCATACCGCCCAGCACTAGAGCACGGGGTGGTAAAAATGGGAATAATGGGAAGCGGGGATGAATATATTATATATATATATATATATATATATATATATATATATATATATATATATATATATATATATATATATATATAAAAAGAAAAGAAAAATTTCACAATTTCACTGAGGAAAAAAAGAGAAACTTATAAGATGCACATTTGGGTTTGTTTTGTTCAGTCTATCCCAGTTTATATGCCATAAGTTGTACTTTGCACTTCTTTTTAAGTTAAGGTCAAACATTGAAATTTAAAAAATTCGTGGCTTGGGTTTGCGAGCCAATAAAAACAGGTAGCGGGAGAACATTTACCACAGAAAGATATAACGTGGCTGCTGTCTGCATGCACGAATTTCCTGGTTACTGCTTCCTCCATAATTTGTTTCACCTGGAGGAGAGAGACACATGGAGGAGAGAGACACATGGTGAGACAGGTGTTAATCAGTCTGACACAGTTAAGTCAAGAAGCAGAGATGTAAGGAAGGTGACATGCAATGCCATCCCCTTTAAAAGCACTGCACACACTCCATTGTTTTAAAACATAAAAACATGCAATTACTAGTCCTCTAAGACCATCTGTCTATTGGTCAAATGTATAATACCAGAGACACCTCAACTCTTCTCATGTTAATCAAAAGGATGCCATGTTGATGCACAGATTATTATTATTTTCTTCTTACATTCCTTGATGCAACCATTAAGTCCTGCATTTTAATAAATATGGAAAGACTATTAAAATGTAGAATGATGTTGTGGCAGTCCAGGACAAAACTTACTGAACTCTGAGTCAAACACCCAAAACACTGCATAAATGTACAATAATACACTAAACTGCAGCAACATTATATACTGCAAATCTCCCTCTGCAAGGTAAACACCCACATCATAATACCATGCTCAAAACACAGGCATTCACAGCATCATTGGTGTTTCTCATTTAAGCTCGTCCCGAACTGACAAAAACACTACAATACTTTATTTCTCACAGCAAACATCACTCCCAATTACTAGTAAACTAATCTTTACATAAAAATCAGCGTTGTACTTAAATTAACCTGATATAAATATTGGGTTTCCAAACAAACTTGTTTTCACATGTGTTAGTATCCTTGTTCAAAATATAGATGAAAAAAAATTGACAACCTAATGCCATTTTAGAGGCTTACATTATTGTTTAAACACATATTGCTTAACCACAGTCTGCGGCCCAAGGGGTCATCAACGTATGGACCAAGATTCCAACCACCACCTTTCACATCAGCAAATGGCTTCTGTACCTCCTGAGACAATGCTGCCCCAGTTGCTTTTGGTATAAATGACTTGAGATCACGTTTGTCTATACACTGACACAATTCAGATAGGCCGATATGAACTACACATCTGATTACCTACTCTAATTTGATTTTGTGAGTTACATGTCAAGAAAAAAGAGCACAACGTCCTGTGCTGTATAAAAACCTTAAAGATCCAGCCTGTTTCATTCAAATCAGTGTGGCTATTGCTGCAGCCAGAGCGTGCCATTGTTATTTTCCTCTTCTTAAAATGAGTAAACAGCATGCAAAATGTAACATGCAGTAAACATCCACTTACATGAATGTAGAGAAAAAAGGAGATACAGTTCTTAATTCTATTTCATTTAACAATATGCTACATTTTTAAATCTATATATTACAATGAAGCCCCTCCCTGTTGGAGGATCTGAGCCACAACAGCCATGTTTTGTTGTTTTTTTATTTTTTTGAGAAGCAATGAGTCACAAGTGAGGGTGAGCATGAACACAGTAAGAAGTCCCAGTACCAGGTCTTAGTAATACCTAAAACACACTGTTGTTTTTCTTTGGGGAGCCATGGAGTATTTGGAGGTGTGCTGTTATTGATATATATATATATATATATATATATATATATATATATATATATATAATGCCTGTTGGAGCACCAACAAAATGTAACAGATGGCAAGGTCACGCCTTAAGTTTGCAGTGATAAGAGAGTCTTCATGAATAGGTTTTATTCTGATGAATAGACCAATAAAATAATGATTGTATTAAAATGGACGAATCTATGCAACCACCTCTTGAACATTTAGTTTTTTCCCCATCCGATTTAAAACAAGCCCCATCAGTATTATCGTCATCATTACCATCACCATCACCATCATCATCATCATCATCATCATCAGACCAGTATACCAGCACAAAAACAGACTGCAATTTTGCTGCCACCTATAAAATCTACTCTTGTTCTAATAATGATTAAAGGCCTGTGGCGTTGTCAAATCCCGTGCCCCACGGCCAGGCACACACGCATGCATGCATAGACACGCATACACAAATACAGCCTACAGCTCCGGTAAATATGGACCTTTAATGAGCAGGGAGTGGATCAAAAGAAATGCCACGAACCTCCTTCTTTACATTGCGCAGCAGCTTCTGGCGCGTCTCGGCCTCTGTCACGGGAGAAAACATGATGAATATGCTGATCACACACTGTCTGGGAAATTAACGGTGATATGCCACTGCGGCCGTACCTCCCATGGCTTCGGGCAGCGCGGCTTTCAGGGATAAATATCTACAAAAGCTATTCAGACAGCACGACCTAAGTGCACAGAGTCTCCTGGATGTACGATGCGATCCCAAAGACTAAACTAAACCTATCTGCTACCTCGCGGTGAACCACCACCCCTTTAAAGCCACAGTGGCACGTTGACGCCAACGTCCACACACTGCTGCACGCATGGCAAGAGGAATCAATATGTGCATGAGATATTGGTCTTATAAAGTCAAATGAAATGAAATCAGGGGCGTCAATTGGGTATGGCAAGGTACGGCAGCCGCCACACCTGGGCTTCAAGGGAAAATGTAAATGTTTGTTTTTTAAATACATTTATGGATTACTCTGTGTCTATTTGTATTGATTATTCTATTACTTAATACATATAGAATAACTACAAATGCAAATCAGAACAACATGATCGATTTGACTAGTTATTGTACACTGCAAAAACTCAAAATCTTAACAAGAATATTTGTAATTGTATAATTTTTAGTCCAAAAAAAATCTCATTACATTTAAGACAAGACTCAAAAACAAACATTTTCACCTGTTTCAAGTAGATTTTCACTTAAAATAATTGGAAAAATCTGTCAGTGGAACAAGATGTTTTTGCTTGTAATGAGAAGATAAATCTTGTTCCGCTGGCAAATTTTTCTACTTATTTCAAGTGAAAATGTACTTGAAACAGGTGAAAATGGTCAAATAACAAGTTATTTTTCTGGTGATGACTTGTTTTAAGTGTAATGAGATTTTTTTACTAAAAATGAGACATTTTAATTAGAAATAAGACGAATATTCCTGATAAGATTTTGAGTTTTTGCAGTGAGCGAGACTGCATTTGAAAAAGTTCTAATTTTCTTGACCACACAGATAAGCTACATAGCAGACTTCTGTGATGATTTGCTGGACGTGTTGATTGATACTCTAGTTAAGTTCTGTGACTCGTAACCTTGCCATACCTTAGCTTCCACTGAATTGACGCCACTGAATGAAATGACTCAATATGTTTAAGAAAATTTAAAGTGCATGTACAAAAGGATTGTTAAGAATTTGCTTCTTCTTCCGACAGTCCAAAGTAATGCATTCAAGGTTGATTGGAGACATTTAAGTGACCACAAGTGTGACTTTTCATGGGCGTGCGTGTGTCAATGACACAAAGAGACAATGAATATGATACAAAAGAATTACCTGAGGAGTTGCAAAATGTATAATGTAAAGGGTAATATGATTTGTTTTCTTCAATTCTGTCAAGCTCATTATTTAAAATGCTAATGTATTATCTAATTATTTTATGACAACGGTTTTAGCATAGTGGTGTAGTTGCACTGTGCACTCTGTACAGCATCAGTCTAAAGTTTGCATACGATTACTAAGCAAAGATTTTTTATTTACTATTTTCTGAAGCTTAGAACAACACAAGGGTTTGTACATTTCTCAGTTTTATAGAGCATCTTACACCCTGTTTTTGATGGCTGGAGACTATCCCAGCTGTCATTGGAGGAGAGGTGGGGTATACAGGTTGCCTGTGGAGCACCAGGCCACACAGATACAGGACTCTGCATAAACAACACATACATAGATATATAAAAACACTGAAATATCCCATTTTAAATTAAGCAAGCAAAACCTATTTAAACCAACTAGAATTTGCTTTGAAGTTGAGATTCAGTAGCTGTCTTTTAACTTTAATAACACCTCTGCACACCCTGTCGTATCACAGTGTTGTCACCTTGACTTTTTTTCTTGTAGTATTGAAGACTTTTTTACAGAAGTTGATCTTCTGTTGGCTGTTTTTTATTCAAAATGTTGTCCAACTCATCTTCAGCTGCAGCCGCAGGTTCAGTCTGCCACTGCCCATCTAAGTCACTTAGCTCTTACATAGTAATACAGCTTGCCTTAGCCACGTGTCTTGTTGAAGAACCTACTAATAACTACAAAATAGATTGTTATTACTGAATGTTATGGTAGTTACATTAAAGTCTGGAGAATTTGTCACCAAAACCTCACACTGTGTAATGTTTGAACCACAGGTCTGCTCACCTTCATCTAATCTCACAATACATCAGTTTAAAGAATAAATCTCCACTTGCCTAAAAGTCTATTAACTTTGGTTCTTTTGATCACAAATATTGATGTTACAATTTTCTAGGAATAAACTAAAAATGTAAAATTCTTTAGACTAGCATTTAATCTATGATACCAGTATATACAACAGCAAAGTTATAGAATGTTAATGACTGGAAATATGAAATACACTAATGAAAGTACAGGATTTCAAGACCAGTGACATTATATATGTAAATTTAATTTACAATCCCAATTCCAATGAAGTTAGGAGTCTGTGTAAAATGTAAATAAAAACAGAATACAATGATTTGCAAATCTCATAAACTTATATTTATTTTTAATGCATTGTCCCCTGATGGCTGATCATGAGCATTCAATTTTTACCTTCAGCCTTGTCCCATGTGCACAGAGATTCCTCCTGATTCTCTGAGTCTTTGAATGACATTATACACTGTATATACTGGTGGGATCTTCTCAAAGTCTTCTCAATTTTAAGTTGAGGAACATTTTCTTGTAATTGTTACACATTTTTTGGACGCAGTTTGTCGTAGATTGGTGATCCTCTGTCCAACCTTACATTTGAGAGACTCAGCCTCTCTAAAAACTTTGTTTATATCCAGTCATGTTACTGATCTGTTGCCAATAAACCCAATTAGTTGTCAAATGCTCTTCTGGCTGTTTTTGATTTGTGCCAATTCCTTTGTTTTTGTTGCCCTCTGTTCCAACTGTTTTAAGATGTGCTGCTTCAACAAATAAAAAAAAAAGCTAATATCTTTCATGACATATAGCAACATGTCTCACTTTCAACATCTGATATGTTGTTTATGTTCTATTGGGAATAAAATATGGGTTTATGAGATTTGTAAATCATAACATTCTGTTTTTATTTATACTTTACGAACGTCCCAGCTCCATTGGAATTGGGGTTGTATGTATCAATAGAAAAGTATATAAACTTTTTATTTTTAACGTGACAAATCATTATATTCTCAACAGCATTTAATTTTGGTTAGTAGTGGGACTCATTTTGTCTGATTATGTAGAACTAATTGTAGAAACTATTTAATTAATTCCCTGTATGTATACTTTTATGAATTTCCTATATTTCTGAACCGTTTGATAATATACTTCATATGTTCTAAGCCAGTCATATGTGAAATAGCCGCACTGAGAGTGTAATAACACATATATTAAGACAATAAAGTGATAAGCAGCCTACAATATTTCACTCCATTGAGTTACATGTTTCATATTCAAATGAGGAGCTTCCTCATTTGACGTTCATGTTAAAGTTCAGATGTGGTTCGTTTAGGTGGTTTGTTTAGTCAGACCCAGATTAACTCAGTGTGGTGCCCCAGGGTGACCACACTTGAAGTGCCCCCCTCCTCCCACATTTTACGGTAAAAAAGGGAACTGTACTATGGTTATAAATACCATAGATTTACATGAACGTATTGCTGAAGTACATGCTCAACACTCATACTACAAATAAATGTAAGACAAGCAACCAACTAAGAGTAACACCACAGATAGACATGAGTCTACAAACACCATACTACACTGATGCTCCAATCAGAATGCAACTCACATGCTAATGTAACACCACATGTTAACTATCATCATTTCCATCATATATGGCCTGTCTGAGGACTACATGCAAAACTATAACAGCATATGACTAAACAATCAAACAGGCCTACTGATTGAGCTGATGTGATTATATATATTATATCATTGGTTACTGCTGTACCTGTTTGCTCCTCTTCCAACAAATATATAGAGAAAATGACAAAATATGACCTATATGGCCCAGTTAGTCATTTGATTTGGTGCCCCCTCATTGGCTGGTGCCCCTGGGCACTCGCCCGGTTCAGTATATGGATAATCCGGATGGATAATAATATTATTATTCAAAACTTATTCATGCATTAATTTCCATAGGTTGGATTATTGCAATGGCATCTTTACAGGCCTTAACAAGAAATCAATCAGGCAGCTGATCCAGAATGCTGCCACCAGAGTCCTTACAAACACCAGGAAACTGGACCATGTTACACCAGGAAACTGGACCATATTACACCGGTCATGAAATCACTACACTGGCTTCCATTGAGTTAAAGGATAGAGTTTAAAATCTTACTGCTGGTCTACAAAGACCTGAATGGTCTTGGACCAAAATACATGCTCCATCTGTTAGTTCCCTATGAAGCTCCCAGACCCCTGAGGTCCCTGGTCTTCAATTCTGGTTCTTGTGGGCCGGTGTCCTGCATGTTTTAGATGTTTCTCTGCTTCATCACGCCCTGATACAGAGGACTGTGTCATTATCAGATTTGTGCAGACCTTGATGACATGCTGATGTCGACCATTAATTAGAATCAGGTGTCAAGCAGAGAAACATCTAAAACGTGCTGGACACCGGCCCACAAGGACCGGAATTGAGGATCCCTGCCTGAGGTTCATCTGGATCTGGTTTGTTGTGTGTCCCAAGAACAAAAACCAAGCAAGGTGAGGCAGCGTTCAATTATTCTGCTCCTCACCGGTGGAACAAACCTCCTGTAGACGTGAGGTCTGCTCCAACTGTCAGCGCCTTTAAAGGAGCATGAGGCAGGATTTATGAAAAAAATTCGTATACGTTTTAAGTTTTCTAGTAATAATGTCAGATGAAGCGTTCCAAACCAAAAAGTATGAGCCCTCTAGCGTATCTCTCCGTTGCCTTGAACAGGCTGTGTGCTGCAAAATGTGCTGCAATTCCGGACCGGAATTTCCCGCGCTGTCCTGCGGATGTGACGTCAAATGACTCTGCATGCGCGTTCTCGGCGGCGCACGAGTAAACGTTGGATACGCGTTTGAGTCATGGAGGCAGCTTCAACTTGAATTGAGACTGAAAACAGATCCTGACATGGCTCATTTCCTACTGACCAGGTAAGATAACATTGTAAGTCATATTTAGAGCTTGATTTGGAAATGACATGAGATTACACACGCGCTCCCGTGCCGGCTTCGCTGTTGGCTGCAGGAACCCCGACGGTCGTCATGGCGCTAATGAGTCTCATTTCTTATTCTTGCCTCAAGCTCCTTTGAAGGAGCCGTCTGTAAGAAATGTCCAAAACTGGTACTGCAGTCACTTTCAAAATATTGTTGAGCGGCGTGTACCCTCCCCCTCCTCCCCCCGACCAGAGGTTGCCAGGTAGGCTGCAGAATGCAGCAGGAACGTAGGCTGCCATGGCTGCCATAATTAGAGCCGAGCTGGCAACCCGGATGCCGAAACAATACTGACTTGGTGATTGGGAGATAGGTGGAGGGTGGAGCTTCAGAAACAATACTGACTTGGTGATTGGGAGATAGGTGGAGGGTGGAGCTTCAGAAACAATACTGACTTGGTGATTGGGAGATAGGTGGAGGGTGGAGCTTCAGAAACAATACTGACTTGGTGATTGGGAGATAGGTGGAGGGTGGAGCTTCAGGCCAAAACAAAAAATGACAACATAAACATCAGTTGAGCGCTGCAACTCCTCTTTTTAAACTGGAATATCCTGGCTTGAGTGCTGTTGTCAGTGACATAAGTATTTGAAATGAACATGATTTTTAAATGTCTGTTGACATATCGGGGTCATTTTATGATTCGTTTTATTATTGCTCTTACATACAGCTCCTAAAAACAGGCCTAAAAACATTACTGTTTACTAAAGCATACTCTTAAATTAAACACGTATCTGCTGTACTCTACTGCCCTTACTTTTTAACAACTTGTGCTTTTTATTATTTGACCTATTTTCTTATTTTATTTCATTTTTATTTGTTATTTACTGTTTAATTGTGTCTTGCCGCTTTTTATGTTGATGTAAAGCACTTTGAATTACCTTGTGTGGAATTGTGCTGTACAAATAAACTGGCCTTGCCTTCAGTGGCATCAATTCAGTGGAAGCTAAGGTAAGGCAAGGTTACGAGTCACAGAACTTAACTAGAGTATCAATCAACACATCCAGCAAATACTCATCACAGAAGTCTGCTATGTAGCTTATCTGTGTGGTCAAGAAAATTGGAACTTTTTCAAATGCAGTCTCGCTCACTGCAAAAACTCAAAATCTTATCAGGAATATTTGTCTTATTTCTAGTTAAAATGTCTAATTTTAAGTCAAAAAATCTCATTAAACTTAAAGGAGCTTGAGGCCGGATTGTGGCAAGATTTATGAAAAAAATCCGTATACATTTTAAGTTTTCTAGTAATAATGTCAGACGAAGCGTTCCAAACCAAAAAGAATGAGCCCTCTAGCGTATCTCTCCGTTGCCTTGAACAGGCTGTGTGCTGCAAAATGTGCTGCAATTCGGTCCCGAATTTCCCGCGCTGGGCTGCGGATGTGACGTCACATGACGCTGCATGTGCGTTCTCCCCGTTCTCCCGTGCCGGCTTCGCTGTTGGCTGCAGTACCCCCAACGGCCGTCGTGGTGAAGGGTGGCGCTAGAGAGTCTAATTTCTTAAAAGGAGCCTCATGCTCCTTTAAAACAAGACTCATCACCAGAAAAATAACTTGTTATTTGACCATTTTCACCTGTTTCAAGTAAATTTTCACTTGAAATAAGTAGTAAAATCTGCCAGTGGGACAAGATTTATCTTCTCATTACAAGCAAAAAAATGTTGTTCCACTGGCAGATTTTTCCACTTATTTTAAGTGAAAATCTACTTGAAACAGGTGAAAATAGTTGTTTTTGAATCTTGTCTTAAATGTAATGAGATTTTTTTTGACTAAAAATTAGACATTTTAACTAGAAATAAGACAAATATTCTTGTTAAGATTTTGAGTTTTTGCAGTGTATAATAACTAGTGAAATCGATCATGTTGTTCTGATTTGCATTTGTAGTTATTCTATATGTATTAAGTAATAGAATAATCAATACAAATAGACACAGAGTAATTCCATAAATGTATTTAAAAAACAAACATTTACATTTTCCCTTGAAGCAAAGGTGTGGCGGCTGCCATACCTTGCCATACCCAATTGACGCCCCTGCTTGCCTTGCCTAATCCGGCCTAGCGTTTAGTCCTATAAAACAGATAAGGAAGGAAACAAGGGAGGAAGCACACAAGGAGCCGCGGAGGAGGCTGAGCTGAATGTTGGAATGAGGCAGCGCTTTGTTCAGCCGTAGGAGGGGAGGGCAGACAGCTGCTGTGCCTGCGAGCAATCGCTAAAATACACGCTTCTGAGGCTGACTAACCCCGTTTCGTCTTTGTATATCTGTGCAGTAACGTGTTTTGAAAAATTCCCGCTGTTCTTGGACTCTGAAGATTTCTGCTGAGGGATGTCAAAGCGAGTGCGAAGCAGAGAGGTCTGCGCGGACTGCAGCGCTCCGGGTACGGTGGAGCGGAGCTAGCGCTGGTAGCTGCGAGCTAGCGACTTAGCGCTAACTGCACAACTTCTGTGGCTGCGTCTGATTAACCTGCTCTTTTAACGTGGGCCCACGCTGACAGCTCACTGTGGACGTTTATGACGGATTTAAACGTTGTACTCGTAGGAGAATTTGTTGAAAATTAAGTTGTGCTTCTTTCAGTGGTCACAGTAGCGTTATTATTGAAGCTATTTGCTTGAATTAATGTTTTAACAGTAACCATCACTTAGTTTAATTAGATGATTGAACCAGCTCCATACTAGTCTTCCTGATAAAAAAAAAAAAGTAGCGTCAGCTTTTGATTGTGCATCTGAATGTACAGGACACATCTAACCTGTTATCTGTGTGTATGTGTGTGTATGTATATGTGTGTGTATGTGTGTGTATATATATATATATATATATATATATATATATATGTATGAAGAGGTCAGATTTAAAAAGTGTGTGTGTGTGTGTGTGTGTGTGTGTGTGTGTGTGTGTATGTATATGTATATATATATATATATATATATATATATATATATATATATATATTAGGGCTGTGCGATTAATTGATTTTAAATCTAAATCGGATTTATTAATCACAATCGATGTTAAAAAAAGGAAAACCGGAAAATCGATTTTCCTTTTTTGCAGCTGGCTGCATTACAGACAGAGCTCGTCTAGTCATCTTTGTTTGGTCAAGAAAATTGTAAATGTTGTCACTTTACTAAACTCAAGGAGATTTACAGTATCTTTCAATTGCACTTCATTCCCAATAGGGACATTTGTTTGCTATTTTTCTTTAAAAAATAAAGATAAAATGTTTGAAACAATTTATCCCATTGTCTTTTGTAGTTTTACCAAAAAAATCGAAATCGAAAATCGGGTTTTCAGAGAAAAAAATCGGGATTTTATTTTTGTCCAAAATCGCCCAGCCCTATATATATATATATATATATATATATATATAGTCAATAAAAAACATGTGACGATGCTATTCATTTAATATGAAGCTGGCAGTTTAATCAAGTATTGCTTGTGTTGTAGATCCACGCTGGGCCTCTGTTAACAGGGGCGTGTTGATCTGTGATGAGTGTTGCAGCATCCATCGAGGTCTTGGGCGACACAGCTCCCAAGTCCGACATCTGACTCATTCTTCTTGGCCAGCTTCTCAACTTCAGGTGGGAAACATAAACATATTCTTGGAAATCAAACATCAAAATGCAAATCAGTGAAACCAGGCAGTGCAATAATCACATATGATATAAAATGAGAGAGCGAGGTTACATAATCATCAAAAGATGGGGACATCCATAACTATGTGACTGTTAGTTTTCTTCACTTGGGGTTTTCATGTGCTTGTTTCTTTTAGATGGTCCAGACATTGTATGGTAATGGAGCCAATTCCATATGGGAGCATAGCCTTCTGGATCCTTCCTCTTCTGTGAGTGGGAAGCGCAAAGCCAACCCCCAGGATAGAATTCAGTAAGTATTTTTGAAGGATATTTGATGTCACTACAGATTTCTACATGCTTCCCTGCGCTTTGCATGACGCTTTATTGGCAACATTGATTTTCATAGCTAATGTCAGTGAGCATACAGGATTGGCCTTTTCTGCCATAACAGTGACTCATTGAAGGTACGTTTCAGCTTAGTCTTGCCTTGAAAATGTACAACAAAAAAATGTTCAGTTAAATTAAATGCAACCTCCAAATCAGGTTTTAGATTATACAATTTAGATAGATATTAAATCAGTATGTGGTTTTGCTAAATATATTCCAAATATTTTTTTAATTGCATTAAATATGACAAAAGCAACAAAATGTTAAGTTGTTTTTTTTTAGGCATTATTCCCTTCAGTTTTAAAGCTTTTTTTTTTTTTTTTTTTAAAGCAAAAACTATAAATATCTTCTCAAAGCTATAACCAAAAAAAGAAAAGACAGTGTATATATAACCAACTTAACAAAATGTTAAGTTGTTTTTTTTAGGCATTATTCCCTTCAGTTTTAAAGCTTTTTTTTTATTAAAAAAAGCAAAAACTATAAATATCTCCTCAAAGCTATAACCAAAAAAAGAAAAGACAGTCAGCAGGGGAGAAAGATGTGATTCATTTAAACTAACTTTTTTTTTTCCCAGGTGTAAACATTGTGTCAGTATGGTGTCTGGCTGGTGGAGTAACGATAAGCAGACTGCCTCATGGTCTAAGCATTAAATCATTAGACGGCAGACAACAACTGCAGGAACTTAGGCAGAGAATAACAGACATTTTATGTAATGAAGGAACTAAACATTTATTTCACTTGTTGGAGGAAGGAAAATAGTTCCCAACGGACAGTTCCAGCTATTTATTGTGAGAGTTTGTGTGACTGTAAATTAAACTAGTACTAATAAAACTAGTGTAATACATTTTCAATAACATAATTAGTTTGTTAATGCTATCTAAGTAAACCACAGATAAAGCTTGTAGTATGAAGAATCACAGAATTACTACAGGTTGTCAGGACATTATTTGCGTTAATCACAAAAAGCCTATGATATGGCTAAGTGATTATTTGAAAATAGCAATGATGATCATGTTTTGGAATTACCCCTGGTTTCACATGTGGGCATATTTTATTTCCAGTCCTAACAAGACAGAGTTCATCAAAGGAAAATATCAGATGTTGGCGTATGTTCATCGGATGCCTTGTCGAGAGGATGACAGTGTTACCGCAAAAGACCTCAGCAAGGTAAGAGTTTTTTGAGGAGTTTTTTTTTTTCTCATACAAAGTTTTTACTAAAATTGTTTGATGCATATTACATTAATGTTAGAATTTCATTATTTTGAAAACAGGAGCTTATGGTGAGAATACAGAAGACTATATGTTTTGCTGGGCTTTGTCATTGTGTTGCAAGTTATTATTTTTATTCATTTTTTATCTTTCATGTCTGTTCTAGTTCCTGTAAATGTCAACAGTGGTTTGTCATATTTATAGATTGGTAGATTGGTAGATTTCTTTCTGCTGAGGCACTTGTCAGATTCATTCTCAGTTTGGTCAAGCTTCCACTTTGAGCACAGACTGAAATGAGAGCAGAGTGACTATTTCACATATTTCTAGATTCTGTCATTTCTGTAGTTATGGCTAAATGTAAACTTAGAATAACGCTTTTTGTCCCCCCCCCAGCAACTCCATTCCAGTGTTCGAACAGGGAACCTTGAGACCTGCCTCAGACTTTTATCTTTAGGAGCACAGGCAAACTTCTTCCACCCTGTAAGTCTGGTTGAAAGAGTAAAAGTTAAATTTGTGATGTCCGTCTTTAGTTTTGAAGTTGTGGCAATACTAAAGCTGAAACAATGTTGTATTTGGACATTAGGAGAAAGGAAACACCCCACTACACATAGCAGCAAAAGCAGGTCAAATGCTGCAGGCAGAGCTGTTGTCAGTCTATGGAGCTGACCCTGGAGCTCTGGACTCCAGTGGAAAGACCCCCATTGATTATGCAAGGTATAACATGCCATATATATTTTTTTTTTTTTCTTTTAAATAAAAAAATAAGACATGGCTATATTTTCTTTGTAAATACTTTATTTAAGTTGTGAACAGTTGAATTACATTCTAACACTGCATGACGTTGCAACAACTCATTATTGCACTGATGCCAAAAATAGAACATCCTGTTTTCAAATACTGAAGTATTTTTTGTGTCATTGTTAACTAAGTATAGAGACCACATGTTACCAAAGGATTCTAGAGAGCTCTGTGCTCTGCAGTACATAAAACTATGACCAACAACCAACATCGTTAAGATCTTGATTGAGATATGCACTTGTGGAAATAAATGCATGTATAGATACTCTTTATAAACTGATGTGATAATGGAAAGATTTTGCTTTTTGAGTGGAAAGCAAGCTTAAAGAAAATGTTAGATGAAGTTTGGTAAGAAACAGGGAAAACATTTTGTCTCCATTTAACAGTACTAAAAAAATTTACATGATTTGTCCTAAAAGAAACACAAAAGGCAGACCTCGGTGAAACTATACCGGTAGTTCAATTAGTTTTGAAAATGTTGAATTTAGGTAAATTAAAATAAAAACCAACGTTTACAAATGAAAGCAGATATCAATATTATTGTGCCATGTTATCTAGAATTTTTTTTTGCTGAGAATTGTGATGCATTAGTACATGGATTTTTGCTTTCTTATCTTTTTTGATCAAATTATTAACAATATATGTTATGGCTTATCCTGCAGAAGAGCTTTAACATTCTGAAAACCGAAAGAAACAAACTCACTTCTCCAAATATTTTTTAATTTATCATAGATTTTAAGACCAAGAGGCTAACTTAAAGGAGTTGAGCCTGAGGCATTTTAGGAATTATTCAGTGAAATTTGTGAATCTTTTATTTGTAATTCTGCAGACAAGCCGGGCACCAGGAGCTGGCCGAGAGGCTCGTGGAGATCCAGTATGAACTAACAGATCGGTTAACATTTTACCTCTGTGGTAGAAGGCCGGGTAAGTGGAGTGAATACATCAAGCTCAGTTGCTGCAAGATGTTTGAGAGTAGATGTTTTCATACACTCTGTCCAAACCCCTTTTTGTTGTTTTTTTCTCATGTTATAGATCACAGAAATGGGCAACACTTCATCATTCCTCAAATGGCAGACAGGTAATACATATAAATATGTGCTGAGCTGCAGTGATATGTATGTAGTTGCAATATTTGAGGTCTACCAAATTATATCTGGTATGCTATTACTTTTGTTATAAAACATGACAGACATTCCCTGTATAGTTATAATTTTATATTTCCTGTGCTGCATTGGATTGATAAGGAATAAGTAAGTATTTTCTGTTATTTTTACTGAATTCTTAACGGTGAGGACTTATTCTTATAGTACTTATAGTTGATGGGGGGAAAAAAAAAAAAAAAATATATATATATACTTTTTAAATCTTATCTTATCTTATCATTTATTTATTTTCCCAAAGCAGTCTGGATTTATCAGAGTTTGCAAAGGCTGCCAAGAAGAAACTGCAGTCGGTGAGACATTTTTGTTTGTAATATGTGTCCTTTCATTCACTTGCTTTACAAATGTCTTAACTCTGAACCAGTCTTTCCTTTTTTTTTCTGTATTTTTAATCATAGTTAAGTAACCACCAGTTTGAAGAACTTGCCATGGATGTTTATGATGAAGTGGACAGAAGGGAAACAGATGCAGGTTGAAAAAAAAAATCACACAAAGCTAAATATAGATGTCCCTGGGTTTTTCACTTGAATTTATGTGAAATTGATTATTCCTCTTCCCATTTTTAGTTTGGTTGGCCACTCAGAACCACAGCACACTTGTAACAGACACCACGGTTGTGCCTTTTCTGCCTGTCAATCCTGAGTACTCGTCTACCAGAAACCAGGCAAGGATTTGCACCATAGAATCAGAATATTTCCCTGTTTCAACGTAATTTTGTGGCGATTTTTGGTAATTGATACTTTTATGTTTCTAAATATTTCAATATTTCTTTTCAGGGTCGGCAAAAATTGGCAAGGTTTAGTGCTCATGAATTTGCCACTCTGGTTATTGATATTTTAACAGACGCCAAACGAAGGCAGTGGGGTAATTCCTGTGAAAGTCCAAAAGGTACAATAAGATGTTGTCTATTTTTATTTGAGCACACCTTGAATGCATTGTCAATGCATGTACTTTTGTTTTAGTTGTGTATGTGATTTATTTGCTTATGGGGTCATATTTTTTTTTATATAATTTCAAGATTATTAAAGAAAAAAACAGGCCTAGTTAGATTGGGGTTTGAAAATGAGGCACAGAAGGTCAATATTTTAAATCCGAGCATGTGCCATTTGAGTTCATATGTGTGAACTTTAACTGGAATGTGTACAATAAGTACATTGATAATCAGGCAACCTGCCGGTTATAACAAAACACTCCCACGCCTGTTTTTTTTAATGTACACACTTGAAGAATAGTCTAAATTGTGATTAAGAAAGTAACTTATGAAATTGTTTGTAATGTTTTGTGTCAATTTAGCTGCATGAATGCTAGATCTTGAATCCCTTCATGTTGTGGTTGGCCATCAGAGAGTGTGGAGCTGATCATTCAGGGAATAGACAGTCTCCATAACAGTGAGAGCCAGGACAGTGACCAGCCAGATTATGACAGTGTGGCATCAGATGAGGATCCAGTACAAGAGGCTATGTGCAGAGACAGCTGCAACGATGGGAGAACCAAGGTTAATCTTTTAAGGAACTTATTTTTAACATCAGGATTGAGCATTACGCTTGTCTTTTCATTTTGAATCAATAATATTCTGGTATTTTTTTCTTGCAGAGCTCAGAGTCTTCTGACTTGTCTGATGGACCAATAACAGTACAGGAGTTTATGGAGGTGAAGAGTGCCCTCACTGCATCAGAAGCCAAAATACAGCAGCTTCTCAAAGTCAATTGTCATCTCAGTGAAGAGTTGCGGTTGATGCAGAGCAAGGTTAGGATAATTGCATCCAAGTAAATGGCACATCTCACTTTTTGTTTTTGCACTGGTGAGCACTATACTCATTGTCAAATTTCTGTCACCATTGTATTTATGCCACAAATAAATATTCAAAACCACTCAGAACTTTTTGGCAGTCATGTGTCATGCATGGTAGCAACATGTAGCACCACGTCTTAAAAAGTTATTTCCAACCCTTTACATTACCTACTGTATGTCTGATCTAGTATGCTTATTCTTGTATCAATATGTGTCACTTAGGGCTGTTCGATTAATCGATTTTAAATCGTAATCGCGATTATGTAATTAGAATGATGTTAAAACGTGAAAATCGTAAAAATCGATTTTTCACTTTTTTTTTTAATTTTTATTTTTTTACCTTGTCTGCACACATATTAATGATTGATGGAAATACCTCTCAATACCTGCGACAAGTGCCCCATCGGAGAGGCTCTTTAGTGTAGGAGGGGGCGTTGTAACATGCCACCGGGCATCCCTCAAGCCAGATGCGGTAGACCGGCTCGTGTTCCTTGCAAAAAACTTGCAAATGTGAATAGCAAATGTAATGACTGACATTACACACCTCTACCTCCTTCATGGGTTGCATTATTATTTAGCATGCAAAGACCCAGTTTAGTTTAATTAGAAAATATATTGTTTTATTTAATTGGAAATATAACTTACTGTATGTTTGCAAGTGCTGATTTGCTGATTTTTTTTTTTTTCAGAGATAAAACTTTATATTTTATTATATTTTTTTAAAACTTTTTTTCAACTTATTTTACAGAGTTTTGCACTTTATTCATTCATTTTTGGTTTAATAAGAGCAAAGTTTGCACTTAAAGCCCAATGGGGCAAATGTTCAATAAAAAAACAGCATATTTGAAATCATTTCTTTTCACTTTTGTCAATTCACAAAATAATCGTAATCGAAAATCGGATTTTGAGAGAAAAAAATCGAGATTTTATTTTTGGGCTAAATCGAACAGCCCTAGTGTCACTTTACAAAACAATATGACTTCTAAATCTTTTCACAGAAAGCTGAACAAGCCATGTTTCTCACTGCTCTTTTATTTCAGTTTGTAGGTGCCTTTTCTTCATGTAAATAAGGGTAACCACCTCAGTGAAAAATTTCTCAGGGGAGTTCTCAGTACTTCAGGTTTCTGTCAACAGTGTCAGCTTTTCTTTTGACAGGGAAAACAAACCTTTTGTTTTGAGAATGCTCATGAAGAGAAACTGAAAACAAAAACGGATGAAGTTGAATGCAACTTTTCAGAACTACCTTTCACAGGGGGGGGGGGGGGGTCATCTGTACACTGCTCAATTATCAACCTCTAGCAGAGCTTTTGTGATGAGCCCAGGCCTGAGTCAAGCTTGATCTGAAAGATGTTCTGTCGTCCACAGTTGAGCTCCCTGCAGACTGAAAACACAACGCTGCGATGGCAAACCCCCAGTGGACAACAGCACCCCCAGGGGCCGTTTGGTCGACATCCAGCCCGTGGAGGTCGCGCCATTTCCATGTATGAGACGGGCACCACTCTGAGGCAGTACTCCCACAGAGCTGAAACAAATCGCCATGACGATGGAGTCGTTTTACAACCCTTCCCTCCTAATGTAAGCATAGAAGCACTGATGCTCCTGTTTATTGTTCAAAATGACGGTGCCTGGCTTGGGGCTGGAGTTGGTCTTTTATTGAATTCATTCAATCATTTTCTGCATCTCAGTGGAGTATGCTCAACTTTGTTTAAACCCTTTCTAGATTGGTAGGGGTCCTTTGGGGACAGCTGCCTCCTCCCTCCCTACCTTCCCCTCTCCCCTGTCCTGGTCGAGGGATGAGAGATCTCGAAGGGTTAAGTACCGAAAAGTTCCCTTGGCTCAGAGGCAGCGCCAGGGGACTGTGAAAACTGTCCTTCTGCTTGACCCCACAGCCTTCTCTCTCCTGATATGTGTCTTTGAACTGCTTTTTATCAGTCTTGTCTGCATGCATGCACAGCAGTGCCTCTGCTACAGTTCAGTCATCTGAACAACTCCAGCTTCTTTCACCTAAATATCAGAAATGATGATAAAATGTTGCACCAAATCTGTTTGATTGATCAGACTACAGGAGTGTCCAGTATCAATTAAAGGTACAATGGCACATCAGTGTACTCATTAGTGATAGATATTGATGACACAGCCCTCAGTTGCCAATAGGATTTCTCTGCATCTACTAATCGCACCCACTGCGCTCCAAATGTCTAAGGACACAGTATTTGCTTCCAAATGAAATGTCTTATTTAGAAAAAGCATGATTCTAATTCAAATGTGCCTGCAGTTGCTGTGATAATAAATGCCTGCTGATCATATGCATTATATCTAAAGTATTGATGTTAACCCATTGATTGATGTCACAATAGGGCTGTAGTCTGGGAGGACAGAGTACAATGCTGGAGAATGACTATGACACTATCGCCAACCACTCTGAACCGGAAGAAGCTGGGTTAGTAAAAATCTTTGTGTTCATTTGGTACACTCAAAGATAAAATGGCTTTTAAATGATAAATGATTAAAACGCACGTTTTCTCCATAAAAGTTTATGTTTTCAATCAAGTTTAGAAAACAGCAGCAATAAAAAAAAACAGCAAATTTATTCTTGGTCTTAGTCATACCTTCTTTTTTTTTTGTGGCACTAGTGGCCTTTATTGGTAAAGTAGGTAGACAGGAAATGGGTAGAGAGAGGGGGGAAGACATGCAGTAAATAGCGACAGGCCGGGGCACAAGGACTACAGCGTCTCTTACTGGCACCCGCACTATATTCTTTCAGCAGGCAGCGGACATACTTTGTGTCATTGTTTTATTGATTCATGAACTACTCCCTTTTTCTACACAACGTTAAGATGAACATTGGTCTTATTTTTGAATTTATCGCAGCCCTCTTACAGTCTCTGAAGCAGTGGAACCAGAGGAGGAAGGTGAAGAAGATGCCACCCTGCCTTGCACTGAGGATGTCATCTGTAAGACAGAGCAGATCACCAAGAACATTCAGGAACTTCTGAGAGCTGCCCAGGAGACCAAACATGAAAGGTAAAGCATGTATTAGTGATTCAGTGCTTGTAGCTAGTAATCTAATATTTAAACAAATATGTCTGTTTTTTTCTTTTTTTTTTTAATGATGGGGTGCTGTAAACCTCGGTGTGGTTTATGGGTCATATGCGTCATATGCGTAGCCAACCTGAGAGTAGAGCCCTGCACGGGACTGTTTTCTTCATCCCGGTCCTGCTGAATTTCTGACCATTACCGCCCGCACCCGGATTGTGTGTTACAGTACATCCCGCTCCCGCAGTGTTTATATCCACTCCCGCCTGCATCCACAAAACTCTGAGAATTCATGCCCGCACAATAATGCGATGCATTGATTCTGTCTTCTCCCGTCCCGCAAGAGAAATGTCCTAAACAAATCTATCTGATTTAATTAACATGATAATTGTGGAGCTTGATAGATAATTAACAGTTCATAGGTCACCTGACAGAAAGTTAGATGCAAATCCATCATTGTCATCATCTCACAAGCTATTTCGCCTTTCGCGCACGCATCAATTATGTGATTGAGGTTATAGCAACGAGAGTAGGCTGTGAGTGGCTCAAATAGCGCTAATAAATAACATAAAATAAACAAAGTTAACGAATGAAACAAATTCATTTAATTTAATTTAAAATTTAATTTTGCTGTGGAGGGAGAGAATGCTGCTGACCGACTACGGTCCCAATCCCGTGCGTCTCTCTTCCAAGATGCACCACAGACACTAATGCAGTTTCTCTAAATATCTGACTTGCCTTGCTTTGTCTTTGTTTTGTAAAGACCTTGTTTGAGGTTCTTTTCCACGTCATTGATTTCCATCTTGTCGCTAGACTACATCACGATCCTGCAGTGTTTTTTTTAGCCGCCTGTTCCCGCCCGCAGCAAAGTTCAAACCACCTGCTCCCGCGAGATTTGCGTTGCAATGCAGCCCTCTACCTGAGTTTAAAAATGACTAGTGTTTCAAGGTCAGTGGTCATCTGTGGTTGTCCTCACCGGCTAGTAGGTCACCTGCTTTAATACAGGCCTGCTAACTTTTGAACTTCAAAGTTACAAGGTGCCTTGGGATGACAATTGTTGTGTTGGCAGTATATAAATAAAGATTAATTGAATTGAAGGTAAATGGCAGTGCAGTTCTACACAATGTATAACCCTCCTCACCCCAAAAAAGCACGTCTCCTCTGGGAGAAGGGCTTGAGTTTGTTAATGCAGCTGACAGGACACAAACTCCACATGATCACATTTTCCCCTGTGGCTGGCCAAATCCACAGTGATTAAGTGGTTTCATGTGTTCATCTATGTATTCTTTTCTGAAGTTAATTTAAAGTCTGACATTACATGCTCTGTTATTCTTTCCCTTATTATTATTATTATTATTATTATATTATTATTATTATCATCATCTCTTTTCTTTTTCTTTTTTTTTTTTTAACCTTGTCTGCACACATTAATGATTGATACCATGCCGTTAAAAACCTAAGGCATATATATGTGCATTATTACTATATTTAGTATATATACATATATATATACGCATACACATGCATATGTATACACATACAAACCCAGTGAGAGGTTTTTTTTATTTTTTTTTTTTAATTGAATTTATTGAATATTGAACTTGACATATTCACTGCTATCTACACTCAGCATTTATGGCATCTTTGTATTCATTATGACACAAGTGATATTACAGTAGTGTTTATGTTCGAACTGCCCAGATTCTGCTAAGAAATGCAAAGTAATTTTGATCAAAAAGCTAAAAAAGAACCTTTGTTATTAAGAATAAACATCAACAAGTATTAGTCGCAGGCTTTTTCTGAGGGGTCGGTTGGACGATGATTCCTATTAGAGCCGAATTACTGCCCTGCAGTCTCTTAAGGTGATACAACTGTTTTCATGGTGACAATTTTCACATGATTCATTTTTTTGTCATGTTATCCTTAACTAATAGATGCTTCTCATTTTATTATGTCAACAGCTGTATTATCTATTAAACCAATTTAATTTCAATTAAGATAATTATATCTGAGCTACACCTGAAGGCTTCACCACTACTTTTTCTTATTTCACGACCTCATGAGGAAAAGTCACAAATTTACAGTAGGATAGATTGTGCAAATGTGTAAGTCTCATTTAGTAACAACATGTAATGCATACTTGACTGAAAATTTCAACGTTACATTAAGCGTTGGTAAGGTACTTTGTGTATAATTGGAAAAACAAGGTAGCAGAATTTAAATGTAAAAATCTGAAACAAATTTGGGGTATTTTAGTCATATTTCTCTTTGTTACAGATTAGATACGATTAGATTAGATCTTTATTGTGATTGTAATATAACAATGAAATTATTTGGGGCGGCAGTAGCTCAGGTGGTAGAGCGGGTCGTCCAATGATCGGAAGGTCGGCGGTTCGAATCCCGCTCTGTCCCAGTTTGCTGTTGTAGTGTCCTTGGGCAAAACACCTTACCCACCTTGCCCTGTGTGAATGTCCGTCAGTCTGCCCCAGGTCAGCTGTGGCTACAAAGCGTAGCTTACCATCACCAGTGAGGATGTGTATGAATGAATAATGTAAAGCGCTCTGGGTGCCTTGAAGGGCGCTATATAAATCCAAGTCATTATTATCATTATTATTATTAAAAGTGCCATCAGTCAGTGCTAAAAAATAAACAGATAAATACCATAACATACAAAAACACTTTCACACAACACAAAATAGAACAAATAACTGATAACCAATAAATAATTAAAAATAGCATACACATGCACACAATCCTTCATATCAGTTTACAGTTTGTTTTTGAGTAGATTAAGTTTTGTTACAGCTGAAGGCGTCAAGAGTGTCCAGGGTTAGAAGTGTCCTTTGTGTCCTCGCTGTGTAAGTCCTCCAGTGAGGAAAGAGGACTGCCGATGATTTTTTTGGGCTGTATTCACAACCCTTTGTAGAGTCTTTTCTATGTTACCTCGGGGTGTTATTTTTCAGCTTTATTACAGGAATGAATATTTTTTAAATAAGTAAAATGACAAACTGTGGACCGTAGTTGAGCTCTTATTACATTATTTGTCTACATCTCACACAGCTTTCTGCCTTGCTCTGAAAAAATCTGTATGGCTGTGACGGAGATGGCTGCTCTATTTCCCAAGGTAAGCAGCTTGTTCTTCGTCCTGAGCACTTAAAAGATTAATTATTTGACAGCAGACAAAATAAATCTAAAATGGCTTGAACAGTTTGTTAGGGCTCACTTTTTGCAATTCTTTGCAATGTTTATTTATGGATTATGGGATTCATTCATCTTTTCTCCCTTGACAGAGGCCGTCGTTGGAGACGGTGCGTAGTTCCCTATGTCTGCTGACTTCCAGCGCCAGTCGGCTCCATGGAGAATGCCAAAAGGCTGTAGAACATGGTCCGTGCCCGTCAGACACCCAGCTGGTCACTCAGCAGGTCATCCAATGCGCCTATGACATTGCCAAAGCTGCTAAGCAACTTGTTACTGTGACAACCAAAGAAAACAACAACTAACTAAATCTTTAAGACTATTTTGATTGACTCAGTATACTGTACATGTATCCATTGTATTGTTAAGTTTTCATCTTTTCACTTTTGATTTTTATCAGTGTAAGTAAATCAAATACATTCCTTGAGGTGGGAAAATCTTAAAATGCCATGCTTATTAATCAAAAGCTGGTTTAGTTCTGTCTTCGTGCCATCCATATGTGAAAACAAACATACTGAGAGATGTAGGAGAAAACCTGTTGCAATTTCTTACCTCACAAATTGAAACCACTTGATTTTTCAGAAGTGCAATGTCATGTGTGTACAATTTGAACAACAAAGCTGATTAGCAAGTTTTTTTTTTGTTTTGTTTTTGTTTTGTTGTTTAAAAAAACTAAAAAAAAATATATATACATAAAAATGTATATTTTAATTTCTCCATAGTAAAGCGGTGAACACCAGAGATCATCAGTTGTGCTCCTTGGGGTCTATTTTCTGCTGTGACAAAGCTGTCGGGGCCAAAACAAACAAACAAAAAAACAACCCGCAGCATCAAGGATTACTTCAGATGAACTTTTATTTTTTTCTCCAGTGAAACTAGTTTGTTTTGCATCTGAAATGTTTATAAGAGGCAGTGACAGTATTGCAATCCCAAATCATTGTGATACTGCTTGCCAAAAGCCCATGTTTGTCAAGTAAACTAACTGTGATTATGCAAATAGCTTGAGTGTGTTAAGAATCATGCCAGACCAGCAAGAGTGTGCACACGTTCACGTCATCCAGCAGGTGAATTCACGGTTTCCGTCCTTTAGCGGGTTGAATATGTGTTTATCAGTAAAGTATCAGTAGTGCTTGGGATTATGTTACAGCCATACGTATGATGTTATATGGATGGATGTGTGTGTGTGCGTGTCTGTGTGTGCAGGTAGGTGTGTGAGTGGAAACGCTTTCTCACAAAGATGGTCTGTATGGCCTGATGGGAAATCCACTTTGAATAGTTTTTAATAGTATTATGCAAATATGTAGATGTATGTACCCTTGCAATTCTTTATCAGAATAATCCAAATGCTATTCTATTTATAAACTGTATGTCATACCTCTAAGAAAATATCAGTGTTTATTTTCATAAGCTTTTGTTTTAACACGGCTAACATTCGTCCTAGGGTTCGGGTTGGCTCAAACGGCAGTTGGGTTTTGGCAACTTTTAATCTCTGTATTTTAGATGTGATGCTGTAACTCCAATGTTTTCTACATGCTTCCTGTGGTCAAATGTGTACCGCCGTGGTTTACAGCCAACAATGAACTTATCTGTGCCCTCACGTGTACCTTGTGATCATTGATGTGAGCCAGATGAGTTTGAACCAGCGGTGGAAACCGAATCTGCCACACCACTTGATAAAATCTGATTTCACTTAGGCTAAGGAAAAACATTAAGAATGGTGAAATGTATCAAAACATTCACAACTCTGATATCTCTTATCTCTGATAAGGACAACAGAGTCAACACAAAACCAGCTCTGTCATTACAAATGTTTAACCATTATCGCTTTTGAGCTTAGTTTCATAAACTACTATTGAGTGTGTTTATAACAAACCTTTTTTGGTTGAAAATGTGGGAAAAAGTACAAAGTATGAGACTACATATCTTTTTTTTAAGTTTTATGAAAACATGGCACATGACTGCATTTCTCTAACATTTATTGTGGAATTTTGTTTTCAACAAATTATAAAATCTACATCGGTAAAGAGTGTGATTTAAGGGTTGCCATATACACAGTATTAGTCAAATAAGTGCGCTTATTCAGTCATTTTCCACCCTGGAGTCAAACCTGATATCCACATTCCCTGTAAGTTATAGCTCACTACTGCCTCTGTTGTTGAAAACAATCCCTGCCTTAGGCATAATAAAGTATAATGAATACCTCATCTTGCTCTTTGTCTTGTCTGTGTGTGTTGTGGGCGTGCAGAGCGTTTTCAGCACGTCCATGCATTATTTCCCACCTGTTGAGATGGCAGAAAGTGATAGGGGCTGGTTCCTCCACCCATCTGACAAGAACACAGTTCCGGGTTCTTTCCAGCCGAGAGCTGTTGCTGCTGCTCATCATTCACAGCGGTTTACGAGGCAAAGACATGTCTCTTTTATTAGATAATCAATTTCAGGAACTCGCTGCAGACAAATCGGTTGACACCAAGACATTTCTGGACAATGTCTCCCACCTTCCTTCCTTTTTTGGTGAGTACCCTCCACGTACAACTCTGGTGGACGCGCGTCAGCTGACCTACAGAGGCTGCGTCGGGGCGCGTACTTGTTGTCAGACTTGTTCCTCGTGTTATCTCTGGTATCGGGCTTGACACTTGTGTTATCCAGTGGAAGTTTCCTATCACATGGATCGCAATTATTTAACATGTAGCACAAAATGCCGCCGTTAGGTCGCGGCCACGATCCGTACCAGCTGTGGCCATTTTTTTCCTATAGAGAAACTCTTTGTTTACACACTGAATGGGTTACACATTGACCCCATTGTGACTTAACTGCATTTCCCCTATCTCTTTTCTTTCGTTGTTGTTTTTGTTGTTTTGTAACAGGCTGGTAATTATTCGCTCCCTGTGCCAGGGACGTGTGCGATGAATTCATTCATATTTTATTGCTGTGCTCTCAAATGTCTGTTTCTCTTGCAGACTGCTTGGGCTCAAAAGTGTTTTCGGTCATCAAATCAGACATTAATGGCAATATAACGGTAGGATACATGTGTTTATGTGTTTTCTATGCCTGTGCTGCAGGGGCGTCAATTCAGTCAAAGCTAAGGTATGGCAAGGTTACGAGTCACAGAACTTAACTAGAGTATCAATCAACACGTCCAGCAAATACTCATCACAGAAGTCTGTTATGGAGCTTATCTGTGTGGTCAAGAACATTGGAACTTTTTCAAATGCAGTCTCGCTCACTGCAAAAACTCAAAATCTTACCAGGAATATTTGCCTTATTTCTAGTTAAAATGTCTCATTTTTAGTCAAAAAATCTCATTACACTTAAAACAAGAGTCATCACCAGAAAAATAACTTATTTGACCATTTTTACCTGTTTCAAGTACATTTTCACTTTAAATAAGTAGAAAAATCTGCCAGTGGGACAAGATTTATCTTCTCATTACAAGCAAAACAATCTTGTTCCATTGGCAGATTCTTCTACTTATTTTAAGTGAAAATCTACTTGAAACAGGTGAAAATGGTTGTTTTTGAATCTTGTCTTAAATGTAATGAGATTTAAAAAAAAATTAGACTAAAAATGAGACATTTTAACTAGAAATAAGACAAATATTCTTGTTAAGATTTTGAGTTTTTGCAGTGTATAATAACTAGTGAAATCGATCATGTTGTTCTTATTTGCATTTGTAGTTATTCTATATGTATTAAGTAATAGAATAATCAATACAAATAGAGTAATTCCATAAATGTATTTAAAAAAACAAACATTTACATTTAACCCTTGAAGCAAAGGTGTGGCGGCTGCCATACCTTGCCATACCCAATTGACGCCCCTGCTGTGCTGGATCGCTAGTGCATGTTCATATTCATGCTCTAAGTTTATATGCCAGATAATTCTCCATAATCCAAACTCAAATGTGCTTCTTTTTATTTTCAGAAAATTAAAGCGGTTTATAGTAAGGATCCTGCAAAGTACACCACTTTGCAGGATATTTTGGAGGCTGAGCGAGAAGCACATGGAGCAGAATGGCCCAAAGTTGGAGCAACATTAGCTCTGATGTGGCTGAAGAGGTGAGCACTTTCAGCTGTTATCTCATGCTGTTATCTCATTTTGTATGTTGAACTACAAACTGCTGGCATAAAGCATGCAAACAGAGATGTTGTCTAAATACTGGGTGTCTCCTGCAGGGGTCTCCGTTTCATACAGATACTGCTGCAGAGTTTGGCCGATGCAGAGAAGGATGAGAAATACCCCAACCTAATTCATCTCAATGTCACCAAAGCCTATGAGCAGGCACTGAAGAAGTACCACGGCTGGATTGTTCAAAAAGTTTTCAGTGTAAGACACATGCACATGTGAAAGAAAGTTTACATTTCCGTTTGTTTGAATGTATGCTGTCGCTCGAATTCTACTTGACGAGTATGAACATTGTTCATAGTAAAACTACATCTACGACAACATAGAAAAAATGTAAGGATATTTTACTGACCATCTGAGTTAAAATAACTCAATTGTCCCCTTTTTTTCCCAAACCTGAACAAATTTAGTTTGATCATGTCTGACCAACAACAGATCTACAAAACTAATCGCCATGTTTAAAAAAAAAAAACCAAAACAGATGTTTTTTCACTGGGCTGGAGCATCCAGGTGTGTTTTTAACTCAATGCCAAGACTGAAAGACATGAGTAGTAATCACAGAGAAGCAATTGTTGCTGCATGCCAATCTGGAGAGAGGTATTAAAACATTCCCAAGTAATATGGAGTTCAATGCTCTGCAATGCAAATCTCCCCAGTAGTGCACATTCCAGCAAATTTATCCTATACTTTCCTTTTTTTTTCCTATACTCAGGAGAAAAAAAGAACAAAAAAAAACTGCGAGTTACATGTTAATATTCATGACAGCGCAGTTTAGAGGACGCAAGAAGTACATTTTGTTTGGCTGGACTGCCAAGATAAAGCATTTTGAGTCTACCACAAAAGCCACAAAAGCATGACAGTCACACAACTGCATCTAAACAAGCCGCGGACTTCTGGAACGGTATCGTCTGGACAGATAAGATAAGATAAGAGTTGTCATGTTTGCCCAGAGCCATGTTTGATGGAAACACAGTTCAGGTTTTTATGCTGAAATATCACATAGTTTCTGTCTAGCATGGTGGTTGAGGGGAAATGAATCAAATTAATGAAAAGAAAAACAAACCAAAGTTCATCCACAATGATGTAAGACTGATAGTCATACAGGAAATTACTTTTTCAGGTTATTGCTGCTGGAGATGGCTACAAGCTAGCGAGTCATTTGCAATATTGCCTACGTTTCCTACCTACTTTTTGGCTGAATTCTTTTAAATAAATAATACATTTTAAAAAGCGGCACGTTATTGTTCGTTTGAGGTTGTATTTTCCTAATACTAAGACTTGCTCTGATGGTTTCAGCATAAAAAGAGAAGACACTAACTTCAACATGACTGCATCTTGCACTTGTAACCAGGTTGCTCTTAAAGAGATAGTGTCCTCTTATGATGTACACCCACCGACCACTTTATTGGCTACACCTTGCTAGTACTGGGTTGGACCCCCCTTGGCCTTCAGAACTGCCTTAATAATTTTTGGCATAGACTCAACAAGCTACTGGAAACATTCCTCAGAGAGTTTGGTCCATAATGACATGATAGCATCATGCAGTTGCTGCAGATTTGTCAGCTGCACATCCATGATGTGACTCTCCCGTTCCGCCGCATGCCAAAGGTGCTCTATTGGATTGAGATCTGGTGACTGTGGAGGCTATTTGAGTAGTGAACTCATTGTCATGTTCAAGAAAAACCAATGTGAGATGATTCACGCTTTATATAAGGGGTCTCGGACTCCAGTCCTCGAGGGCCGCAATCCTGCATGTTTTAGATGTCTCCTTGCATCAACACACCTGATTCAAATTAACGGTTACCACCACCTTGTCATCAAGGTCTGGAGAACTCTGTTGTTGACACAGCTCCTTGTATCACGGTGTGCTGAAGCAGGGTAGCATCTAAAACATGCAGGGACTCGAGACCCCTGCTTTATAACATGGCGCATTATCCTGCTGGAAGTAGCCATCAGAAGATGGTACACTGTGGTCATAAAGGGATGGACATGGTCAGCATCAGCAACAATACTCAGGTAGGCTGTGGTGTTGACACGATGCTCAAAAAATGGACCCAAAGTGTGCCAAAAAAATATCCCCCACACCATTACACCACCACCACCAGCCTAAACCGTTCATACAAGGCAGGATGGAAAAATGCTTTATGCTGACCCTATCATCCGAATGTTGCAGCAGAAATGGAGACTCATCAGACCAGGCAACATTTTCCCAATCTCCTGTTGTCCACTTCTGGTGAGCCTGTGCAAATTGTAGCCTCAGTTTCCTGTTCTTAGCTGACAGGAGTAACACCCGGTGTGGTCTTTTGCTGCTGTATCCCATCCGCCTCAAGGTTCAGAGATGCTCTTCTGCAAACCTCGGTTGTTACAAGTGGTTATTTGAGTTACTGTTGCCTTTCTATCAGCTCGAACCATTCTGTCCATTCTCCTCTGACCTTTGACATCAACAAGGCATTTGCGCCCACAGAACTGCAGCTCACTGGATATTTTGTCTTTTACGGACCATTCTCTGTAAACCCTAGAGATGGTTGTGCGTGAAAATCCCAGTAAATCAGCAGTTTCTAAAATACTTGAACCAGCCAGTCTGGCTCCAACAACCATGCCATGTTCAAAGTCACTTAAATCACCTTTCTTCCCCATTCTGATGCTCGGTTTGAACTACAGCAGATCGCCTTGACAACATCTACATGCCTAAATGCATTGAGTTGCTGCCATGAGATTGGCTGATTAGAAATTTGCGTTAACGAGCAGTTGGACGGGTGTGATATGCAGCTGATCCAGATGCTATGATACACTTAGAAGTGACACCTGAACCCTTATAAGATCAATCTGCAGGCCAAACATATTTGGTTTTTTGAGATGATAACATTTCTTCTTTAGAACCACATCCAGCCTTGAAGTACCATTTGATCATTTTGTCTATGATAACTGAGCCAGATGTATGAAAGCTAAGCATTTTTAGTAGTTATTATGCAAACATCTTGACTGATTTTTATTCATTTGGAGTGCAGAAAATCCCTTTTTGCCTGTAATATGTCATAATTTTATGACATTACGGATTTTAAGAAAGAGCTTTCTTTTGGGCCAACAATTTGGGTTTATTGTATGTCATATTACAGTTTTTTTCATTCATATCTGCTTTCAGGGGTATGTTTTTGTCTTGTTTTGTCCCCTCCCCTAAATTCCATTGTTTTTTAATCTTGCAGGCAGCACTGCTTGCAGCTCCTTACAGATCTAACTTCCTCAAGGCTCTTTCTAAAGGAGAGGAAGTGAAAGAGGAGGACTGTCTGGCAAATGTGCGTCTCTTTCTTGTAAATTACACGCCCACTGTGGATGCCATCTATGAGATGTACACAAATCTTAACGCAGAGCTGGACTACACAGTTTGATCTCCCAGGACTGTGGGAGATGCGGAAGTGATCCTCGCCACTTATGTCATTCCCCCTCAGCTGTCGCACAAAACCATTTCAAAAAGTGTTTAATATGATTTTGGGGTTTTCTTTTGTGTTTTTTCTTCCTTACAGTGTATTATTTCACAGCTTGATTATGTCCGAGTGAGTTTTTGCATCTATGTATTATAATTATGCTAATGCCTTAAATTTATAGCAACATTTTTGCTGACATGGATTCATTCCTGTATTTAAGTAATTTTAGGATTATTGAAGTGCTGCTTTCACTCTTAGCAGGGACTATGCGATTCTGAGGGCTGCTTTATTTATGACATCATCATAGGACCTGTAAGAAGAAACCATATTCTCCTTTAGAAAGCTAGGAAAAAAATGTAATGTACTTGAAACTCTACAACCCTCCCAATCCCCCCCTCCCCTCCCGGGGTTCACCTATGGACTTTTGGTTTAGTATGCTACATCTGACCCATCCAGAAGTGAAGGAAATGATTTAATTTAATTCATTTTCATTTTAAAAGAGACAAGTCATATACACATTTAATAATGTATTAACCAGAGCTATATTTTCTGAATGAATACTTTGAATAAATATGCTCTTTCTTCCTGAGTTGTCATGAATTAACATGTGATCAGTCTTCAAGGAATGAAGCATAGAAATAAACTCAAATTAATTTCAATGATCTCCCACTAGATGGTAGCATTTACTTTTTGTCTCTTGATGGAGACGCTGCCACTCCGTGGAATATGAATTATTCAGTGACTTCCCTCCCAATATAAATCTTTACATCGTCTAATTTCTTACTTTTGTTGTCTATACTTAAATACAGCAAGGTTTGACAAAATCTCTTGGATTCAAGTTATTCATATTAAACACTAGCATTTTTTTTTTTTTTTTGGCTTTAGGAAGAATTAAACCAAAGATAAATCAATTTTCCTAATTTATTCTCTTCTTCTGCCCACTCTTACTTATCCGGAGTTTGTCCCATATATTGAGAGGCTCCGGTTAATCTCCACGCAAGAGGAACATGTCTAATTCTGCAGTTTTATCAGTAGTCTTGCTTGATAGGATAGAGAACCTGCAGGAAAAGCTGTGACAGTCTTACACCACCTCAATGACAAAGCCAGTGACCTTTACCTTCAACATATTTATCTGAAATGAGGTCATCAATTGGTATTGCAATTTTGCTTCTAATCGTGCTTCTAAAACCGTTATTCAGACCGTGTAGGTAATTTGTGGTATAATGGGCTACATAAGTGGATGTGCATTTTATGTCTGCGGTGATCTGAGCTACATCACTTCTATAGCAACCAATTTATGAGAACAGATGAAACAAAAAAAAAAGAGTGCAGCCAGACACAAAGATTAACAATTCAAAAACACTGTTACAGCCAGACCATTTCTAAATGATGTGACCACCAATACGCTGGTGCATTTTTCATAGTGAAAAGTAATGTCTTACAGGGAGAGCCTTCACATTTCTATTTACATGTATGTTTTTTTTTAACTATGCAGTGGCTCCTGCCTCAGGGCCATCCATCTGGTTTAACATAATTCACAGCGAGAAGAAAATGAGCACTTTCAGCTTGTGTTTTACCCCAGGATTGACTTGCACCATATTATGGAGAGGACATCTTTCAGTGAAAAAGATGAATGTTAGTAAAAGTAAGGGAGAAAAAAACTTGTCTGGTGGTTAAGCTTTAAATCTCAGCAAAAAAAAAAAAATAAAGTCTCAGCTTTCCAAAACTAGTTCATCGTTCATGAAAAAAGGCTGCATGTTTGTGAAATAATACATTTAAAATGTGCAAAAACAGTGGTTGTGGGGTTTAGAAAATTTAATTTACTTGACATTCCTTATTAAGACACAAAAAGAGGGCGTAAAGGATTAGGATCATATACTGCAAAAAGTAGTTATTTCATCAACAATTCATAAGGAGAGCTCACATGTTTATATATAATAATTGCACTTTATAATTATAGACACAGTATGCCATAAAACTTACCAGGCCAGCATAAATAAATAGTATCACAGAACCACTGCAGACTTACGAACTACTCACTCATACATCTCAAACCTCAGAGATATAATATAGCCCTACAAAGAAGACAGTAACTGATTCAGGTGGCCTGCTCTTCAACATGGCACTCCAGTGCACATATGGTCTTGTGAAACGGTGTCACAACCTTCAAGAGAATGATCTAATTTCATCCAAGAAAAATGTTCACAGAACCTGTCGAGGTTTAAAAAATATTAGAAATACAACCAGAGGGTAAATCTTGCTTGGCGCGACCGCCACAGTTGATTTGGATATGCAACAGTTATAACAAGCTGAGCTGAGCGCAAGTACGTCACATCGGTTGAGACGTTATATGATAAAACACTTAATCTATTGTATAACTGTACAACAGAAAAATATATTCACATTTAGATGCAACTCCCCAGTCTCCTAAGAAATAATCATACGTAAAAATATACAACAGATGCACAAAAACTGTTACCAGAGATCCTTTCGAGACTCAAGAATGAAGATCTCCCCCCTTTCCTGTTACTCCTTTTTATAAAAGCCTACTTAAAATGGGAGAGAAAAGAAAAGAAAATTGCCAAACATACATATTTAAGTTCCAAGTATGATCAGGAGCTCAGCTTCAGTGTTAAAACAAAAATGGCCATTTAAGATACAAAAATAAAACATGAAGAGTCCTTAGACTAAACCTGTATCTCAAGTTGTGATTATCATTTACCTTTTTCTAGGTATACAAACACAAAGCCTTCTACAAATACATGCACAAACTAAAGAGGCATGTCTTCCTTATAGATGTCTAAACTGACACTTTCATTGTCTATTAAAAGTTGATCCTCTGTGTCCCGTCGTGTGGCAGCACCTGGTCTCATCTGTAAACGGGGAGCTGGATGTGGGTTTGTTGTTGATGCTCCAGCAGCTGAGGCATCCCTATGGCTTCGTACCCACGGCCCAGCATGCGCTCTTTGATGCAGGGCGGGTGGATCTCGCTGATGAGGCACTCCAGAGACTGCAGGCTGCTGCTGAGTACTGCAGCGTGGCACAGGCTAAAACTAGGCAGCCCGCAGCAGAGGTTTTGGTCTGTACCATAGGCCTGGATGTGAGGAGGAGGGAGCTGTGACTGGTGGTGCTGATGGAGGTTTGGTTGGAGATGGGGAAGGGCATGGGAAAGCCCAATGTCTCCAGGTCTGGCTGAACATGTACCCGTTGCCAAGACCTGAGAGGTAAAACAGTCACTATTTGGGTTGTCCCAGTGAGGAGCGAAGTACTGCCCCACTGTCTGCTCCCCCTGCAGGGAAGCGTGGTTCAGAGAAGAGGTGCCGACTCGCTCCTGACCAGCACTCAGATTTCCATGGTGCCACCTATACGGCAGCTGTGAGGAGCATGGCAAAGGGAGTCTGGTTTCAGGAGACTGGCCAACCCCGGCCTCTGCTGCTCTGTGCCCTTGAGTGCTGTTATTCCTGCCGTACATCCCCATTGTTCCCTGCTGATAGGACTGCTGCTGCAGTTGAGCTTTGTGCTGCCACACTCTATAGTCTCCTCTTGCCAAGTATCCAGTTTGGGCTGTATCTGCTATCTGTGTAGGTGGCACTGCCCCCGTGAAGGCTACGCTGCTCTGAGGCGGCACTCCCAAGATAAAGTCGGAGTCTGAATGTGCCACTGCGGCCACGGCCTGCAGCGCGGGGCTGGCTCCGGCCTCTCCCCCCAGCTGCAGGGCCTGGCTGTGGGGAACTCTGCTCATCTGCCTCATGAGGCTTTGAACTTCTGCCAGCTCAGACCGGGGGGCCAGTCTCTGATCTCCGGAGGCCATTCCTACAGTAGAACAAAGTGTTTCAGTGGGTACATCAGGGGGCTTACATGAGTTTATATGATAGGCCTTATGCCCGTGCCTCACTGTGTAGCCATTATTCAGAGGATTATTATACGGTGCCACAGAAGTTTGGGAATTTGCATGTTTAGTCCTCTTGCCCTCAGATGTTTTCACCACACCTTTGACCACCACAGAAGCTTTGACGGTGCCCAGTAAGCCCTGGTAGCCTCCTGAGTGCGAGTGTGAGTAAGGGCTACAGCGCTGGCCTGTCGTGTCTAAGCCATTGACAGTTTTGTTAAGCTGCTTGTGTTGTGGCACCCGCACATCAGATGGAAAGATTTTGATAGTCAGTGGACTGTTGGCAGTTTTCTGGGCAAAAGCATCCAACTCTGCAGGAGATGGATAACGAGAAACCATGGATGCTGCCTCGCCTGAGAAGAGAGCATACAGAAAAGGTGATTAGAAAACAGCCATGGAGAATCTTGTTTCTGTTGGGATGATTTTGGGCATCAGCTGGGTTATTAACTAATTTTAAGAAAGGAAATGCTTTGAGTGTTGTTTTATTGGTGGTTAATAAAATGTATTCAGACTTATTCAACCCACAATTAGTTTATCCTGGGAAATCAAAATATGAAAAGTAACAAAAGAAAGATTTTAGTGCAGTGCATCCAATGAGAAATTTAGCAATTTAGCCACAGTAGAAAAGGATCTGTGGAAAATGTTTCTTCTCAACAACTATTTCAATTTTAGGCTAAGACTAGAGATTTCTTTAAAACATCAAGACAGTAAGGAATGAATATGACATTTACTCTATTTTTTGAAGCTAGAGAAAATAAAGCATTCCTTGAGAGGCTCTGCTCAAACCTTTTCCAGATTGTGGAACCCTTTCCGGAAGCACATTAAAGAAAATATTCAGTTGTCTGCAGTCCCATAATCATTTAATCCTGTCTACCAATTTCAAAACCGCCATGCTTCATTTCTTCTGATCTCCATGCATCATGTGTGACAGTGCCTACCTGTTTTGTTTTTATTTTTTGTTTTTATTTTCCTTTTCTTGTCTCTTTCTTTGTTTGTTTTGCTGTTGTTATTTTTGACTTTACATTTTGCTGAGGTTATCATTTTATTTATCGTACATACCATGTTTTATATTACAGTTCATGCATGTTCTGCCTCCAGCTAGTGGTTGACCACAATCTTGTTTTTTTGTCTTTGTTTTTTGTACTTGTCTCTATAAAAACCTGAAAATCTTAATAAACAAAGTTTAAAAAAAAAAAGAAAAAGTAATGAATATGACTACACGTAATCTTGGCATATGTACCGCTATTATTTTTTCGCATATTCACAGGTTGTTATTTTAATTTTCAGGTTTAATGCTCAGATATTTACAAAATGACAAAAAACCCTGCATTTTCCCCTCATACACTAAACTGTTGCAGGACCACGCGTCACCTTCTGACTAATAAGAAAAGTGTTGCCTGTCGATGTCATCGAGTCCAGGAATAAACCAAAAACGAGGTGTTCCCAGCAGTTCTGAAGCAGTGTCTTAGTGGAGGGATAACTGGATTTTGAACATGCCTACTCCTCATACCTTTTACGGTACAAGTACAGGAAATTTAAGCCCTAAAGAAAGTGTGACAACTCAAAAAGCCCACTATGACCCTCTTGCTACTTTTTGAAGTCATTACTTTAAGGATTTCTTTATTTAACCTGAATTTTGAAATGTCTAATCACTCAAGTATCTTCAGGTTGTGGTTATGGGTTTTTAATTCCACTCATGCCCTCATGAACTTGAATCAACAGTAAAAGTCTGGAGCACAAACTGTACAAGAGAAGTTGTTATAGACAAGGACAGGAGAGAGGAAAACAACAACAAAACCCACACACAATCATCAAAAGCACCACTGATTAAAATGTGTCCAGGAAAGCAGACCACACAAAGCAAGACTCAATTTAAACCCCTTTATTCAGACTATTTCATGGCTGCTTAAATCCTAGTGACTAAGAAAAGGTCAAAAAAGATGCGTCATTAAGAAGAAAGGGAAAAAAGAAACAAACACAACAAATTACCTTGTAGAAATGACGGCTATCTTTAATGCCAATTCTGACGGAAAAGTAAAGCAACTGAAATTAACCTAGATCAAACAGCAAGTCAGTGGAAATCATGGCAGGCAAAAGAACAAGGCTGTAATCTGCCATAAAGGGCAACCCCCCCCAAAAAACCCCCCCACTTCATTTCATTTTCAATAACAAAACCAATTCCAGCTATGCGGGGGAGAGCTCGCTTGTTGTTCCCATTTGAAATTGATTTGGGAGTTCATTTCATTTCAGTCCTACAGTGAGCCTCCCGACTGTGAAAATGAGTCAATCTACAAGATCCACCTCATGAAATAAATAAATTGGGTGTTTAAAATGGAGAAAAGAGGTATGGTGGAGTGTTCAATCCATCCAACAAACTCTCAGCGCCGCAGAGGGAAGAAGCACCATGGTGCCGGGAGCATGAATGAAATCTGTAGAGAAATACAACATAGCAAAATGCTGCTTATCATGTATCACAGTGCACAGCTGCTATAGAAAAAACAATGACATCTGGGATGTTGGAGAGGTGTTTGGAATAAACCACATCAAGATGTGAGCATGCTCTTCTCTGGTTTTCCCACAATCCTTGTTATGTAGAAAGAGATAACAGTAAAAGCCAGCTGTAATAACAATTTCCTGCTTTTGAATAAAAATGTATTTATTCGTATCCATAAGAGATAAGAGGGAGAGGATCTTAGCTGCCTAAAAAGGAGCTTAGATGACTAGAAGGAATGACACATTTAAAAATGTAATAACTCTTTGCGGCGCCACACACCAGGATTGTTACGATTTTTCTGCCTTGGGTAGTAATGTTGTGCAGTTACCAGCATTAGATAATTTAGCGAAACAAATCGAAACCCAGCATTTGAGCCATTTCTTATGGAGTAAAATGTGAGTGCTAAGCCCTGCGTGGTGCGATTGCTTGCTGCTCCACAAACACTTCAAACACTTTGAATGGTAACACGTCTTCACAGGGTGTCTGATATTGTTAGTCCACAGATTATAGCCCTGTCAGAGCCATGGAGACACAACACAGCTGCACTTCCCACTGTGGCTGACTTAATGTGGCACTATGGAAACCTCATTAGCAAATAGGCACTCTGCATTTACATTTATCATCCGAGCACCACAACTGGGTGACACATGCACAGGGGAAAAAAAAAAAGGAATCAGTTTAGGTTATACTGACAGAAACGCAACTACTCTTCAATGTTAAGTTACGTGTGAGATCAGCATGATCAGTATTAAAATCGCTCTCAATTACAGCCAAAGGCATGCCTCTCAAAATTGAAGAGTTTAACAGCAATCAGTAGTGTTAAATAGTGGTGAAGTGCAGCACTATACTGTGGTAAACTGAGCACCGCATGGGATGTTTACACGCTTTCACCAAGCATGGGGCAGCTGTAATGAAAGCATATTTTGAAGTCATTCTAGGGCTGTGCGATTAATCGATTTTAAATCTAAATGGGATTTATTAATCAAAATCGATGTTAAAAAAGGAAAATCGGAAAATCGATTTTCCTTTATTGCAGCTGTCTGCATTACAGACAGAGCTCGTCTAGTCATCTTTGTTTGGTCAAGAAAATTGTAAATGTTGTCACTTTACTAAACTCAAGGAGGATTTACAGTATCTTTCAATTGCACTTCATTCCCAATAGGGACATTTGTTTGCTATTTTTCTTTAAAAATAAAGATAAAATATTTGAAACAATTTATTCCATAGTCTTTTGTAATTTTACCAAAAAAATGGAAATCAAAATCGAAAATCGGGTTTTCAGAGAGAAAAATCAGGATTTTATTTTTGTCCAAAATCGCCCAGCCCTAAGTCATTCTTCAACATGTTCACTCATTTTAAGGGGGTTTTCTTACAAGCACACACAAGTTAAGTACAGCTACACTGTGTGGCTCATTGATTACAATCTGGCACTGTGAAAGTTGCAAAGTAGGGAAAAGACTATTGTGTAGAGGCTTATCTATGTCTGTGAAAGTGGTGGTTTGATGGTTGTAACATGTAACATCTCGCATCCTTGGTGTTCTCCTGGATTTCCAGAGAGGTCATGTGCACCACCCTTAAAATCAGGTTTAAAATTTTCAATTAAGAAAGAGTCGAATTAGCTAAGTGTGGGCATTAATCACTCCAAGAAGAAATGTCATGTAGGCTCCTCAACTTAATTGCTGCCACCCTGGAGGTTTGGATATTTAAAAAGGGACTGAATCCCACCTGGTTGGTCACATGATTATTTTTGTTTAAGGTGTTCAAATGTCCACAAGAAAGGCACGTATAAACAATGAAACTCCTACATCACAGAACTTTCCAAATATGATGGGTCCACCTCAACTGTCTGGTAACAATGTTAATTTAGGTTACAGTAACATTACAGAAAGAGACAGGTGAAGAGTTTCTAGGTGAATGCTTCTATCAAAACTAAAAGGTAGAAAAAAAGTACATTGCATAGGGCTACAACTTCCAAAAATATCCTGTTGATTTACACCCATACAATATTAGCTAAATTGTTTAATCCATGCATCTCCTCTTTGATCCAACCCATGGAGCATCAGCAGATGGAACTTGTTCACAGAGCAACCTGTGGTCAATGCCAACTACTATCTTTAATGATCAACGCCTCATAAAGGCTGAATTATGCTTCTGCGTCAAAACGACGCCGTGTCTACGGCGTGTGGTTTTTGTACACGCAGAGGACACGCCGTCACATGCGCCGTCAGTGACGTGCACCTCCCGAAAATTGTAACTACGCGTCGAGGAGACGCCGACCACACGCAGACCGAGAGGGCTGTGATTGGTTCGTTTGAAAGCGAAGCATTTCCGGTTTCCGGTTTGAATCAGTAGTGAACTTCCAGGGCTTTTTTCTTCGTTTATATGTGATTTTTTTTGTTTTTGTTTTTTGCACAATAGTTGTCCTTATTTCTTTGATTTACTGTGACCGGAAAAAGTCGGATAAACCATTCAGAAAAAGATCGCTAACTAGTGGCCGCGGGGGGTACTGCACCGCGACCAAATGGAGAGACGGAGAAGTCTGAACGATTCGTGACGGCGTCACGGGTGCGCCGTGTGCTCTGCGTGTGTGTGACGCAGAAGCATACCCGCACCTTTAGTGTATAAGAACAGCCCCAATCCTCCATCCTGCAGTCCACCATGCAGTTTAGGCTGTTTAAGCAGTTATAGCATTTTTGCTCCATCTTTTGTTGTCATTTGTGTTTCAATGAGGAAAAGCGGGAGGCTATTTAGCTGTCATGTGGTAAAAGGTAGTGAGTGAAATGAGGAAAAAAAATGAGAAAATTAGGATCCCCTAACTTGAAATACAATAAATCAAAGAGATTCCTGATGTCAGAGAGGATTTAGCATCTGTAATACCAAAATCGAGTTAAAAAAAAAAATAAATAAATAAATAAAATAAAAAATCCTAAGATATGGAGTATCTTTGAATTGGCCAAACATCCTTTAAAAAAAACACTGAAAAGAAAAATAGTTCTTACTTGAAGTGGTCACAGCTCATTACCATTTCCTCCCGTGATGAGAGATCACAGAGACTGCTCAGCTGTAAAGGATTAACATCAAAAGATGATGCAAGGCACTGGCTTGTCTATTTAATTTGAAGACATCAATATCATCTTGAAGTCCTCTGCAAAAAATAAAAACTCAGATTGCCAGCTTTAAAAGAATTCTAAATGCATTTCCAAGTTTTCTTTGCTGAGCAGTTCCATATTAATACAACAAAATTCAGTGCTGTAAAATGAAGATAAGAAATGAAAACAAATTTGAGGCTGTTCACATGACAACGGGGAAATGAAAGCTGTGTGTTGTGAGGTAAGGAATGGCAGGGAGATGATTAGCAGTCTGACCTTAAGCACTTAATCACTCTGAACCTGCAGCCTGCATGCTGTACCTCTCGTCAGGCCTGACAGTAAGCAGAGGCAGCATACAAAAAGTATACCTCTTTTTGCATTCACCCATGGCCAAAGTCATCATGCAGTTCTGCAACATTCTTTGACCTTTCAGCTTTCTCTCCAAGGCTGATTGAAGCAGTCCACCTAGGTCTCAAAACCTTGAGTATATTTTTATTTTTCTTAAAAATGAGCAAAATGCCAGTAATGTGAGGTGCAGCAACTAGCAGATTTAACAGGGCCCTGTGTCACCTCAACAATCCACACCTGATTCTGTGCCTAAGCAAGCATTAATGGTCCAAGGTTTCAGTGTTTTATTGGTGCACAAGGGATTATATGCATTAAACATGCTGTTCAACTGTTGTAGCATCAAGTGCAACAGGCACACTTTAAGAGGAAGCAGCTAATCCTGATTTCCTCTTTCCATGCAGGAGACTGGAAAATGTCTTTGTGATTTGAAGGAGGATATTTTATAAATATTATATGCAAATACCCCAGAGAAATACAACCCTTTTTAATTATGCAGGGGTTTATGTATAACTGTAGTCTTTCATAACCTTTATTACACCCACATACAGACCCACTAAATGCTTTCTGCCACTCTAAAACTGGATAATCTTTTCCCCGTGGTCACACTAGCAGCCATTTCCCTGCAGATTAGAGCAGAGACCTCATTGTTTTGGAGCAGTTTGAGTTAATCACTAATTTACGGGCAAAACAAGCCCCAAAGGCAGGGCTGAAACCGGAGTTGGACAAGCTCGTTGGGTTTTCCGAACCCACAGCTTTCAACCATTTTCATACCCGGAGGGAGAACATGAGGCAACAATTAGAATGACTGCTAGATATGATTCCCACATGAGATAAAACTCAAATCTATCCATACATGATGGCAGAGCTGCCAGGCAAAAAAAAAAAAACAACCAAAAAAAAAAGAACAGTTTCTTTGATGTCAGACTAAAGACTTATCGTGAACACATGGGTGAGATAAGTTGTTTACCCGTGTCAAATTCTCAGCAGCAACATGGCACGGAAAACTGGCAGTTAATTACAGAACAGCGGGCGTAAATACTTGTTTACTACACCAATAATCCTGATATTTAAAATACTCTGGCCTCGCGTAATAACTAGGGACTAAGCTCAGCACATACATGGTGCATTTTAAACTCATCTCTCTGTTACCATGACAACTTCTTCTATGCACCCAGTATGTCCAGTCATTAGAAGCATGTAATTAATTGGTCCCGCCTTCATTCATCTGTTTGAGACGAGCCTCTGTGATGGACTAGCTGCTGCTTAGCAAAAGCAAACAGCTAAACCAGCAGCTGGCAAGTTCTCCCTATAAATGGATGCACCGACGAGAAAATACAATTCTGCTGTTTTCCCTTTTACACGATTGTTTATGCAAACAACAGTAAATCCTACTGTCTTTGATTATTTAAGCAAATTTCAAAAATACTTAAGTCAAACATTTAATTTAAAAAAAAGTGACTGAGTTCTTTTCTTAAAAAAAAAGGCAAAAAAGAAACTCCACAAAATCAATATATTATTTCAATTGGAGCAAGAATGACTGCTCTAGGAGTAATTGTAACCCCAGTTTTCTTGATAAAAAGTAGAAGACTGTGTCCATTACGAAAGAAATTGAGAGATTCAGAGTTAGAGCAGCATAAATTAGACAAAGCACTGAACTCCATGTTGTCCTCATTTGCCTCATCAGTGTGTGTATAGTTGTGATATGCACTCAATGCAGACAATAGTGAATGGGTGAATATGTGAATTAATTAATTTGGCTTCCACTGTAACAAGAGTTTTGATTACTCAGTCCTAGAAGAAAAAGCACTGTATACACACAGTTCATTTACCATTATGCTTTTGAATGAGCCACCACTATGACGGCCTTCTTCCCAGCCAGACCAGCTGTGACTTGGAGTTTGAGCCGTCCTACATGACAAACATGACGAGCATCCGATGCAACTGCTCATTCTTTGCGTTTCACACTGCAGTAAGACACAAGACATGCTAAACGCCGGAGAATGTGCTCTTACGTTTCCCCTCACACTAGCCTCTCTATTCATGACCTTCCTCTGTAAACATACAAAACTAAAAAACACAGACACTCATTCAGCGCATTTTCACATGCCTCCTTCTTTCCGTGTCAGTAGCCTCTATGTGAACAGTGCTCTCAGAACAGAGTAACGTCAGGGTTGAACACTTAGTTATGTGTGCTTGAGAAGGCTCTGGCGAGCACTTCTTTGCACCAGTGTCATTCCTCATTTGTTTCTGTGCCGCTTGGCCCAGCCTGGGCAAAGTTTTCCCTCTCCAAGCCAGTCCGAGCACAAGCCAGCAGCGTGGGAAAGAAGCATTCCCAGCCCTTTGCTTTCATGCTGAGATAGCAGAGAAGAGCACAGCTCTCATTTACTCTGATCTTCATAACAGTTGCTTCTCAGAAATCTTTCACATTGGCGTGCAGTCGAAAGAGTTCTCATGTCCAGTGCCTGCCATTTATTGATAGCTAAAAATGGAAATGGCTTTCAAAAGCAGGCAGTAGCGACTAAAGATTGTCCCTATTCAACTTTCTCCAGTAACGACTCAAATAATGAAGCGTCTTGGACCACACAGACTGAGCTCCCATCAGGAAGTGTATTCCCTGTGGCTGTGCTTTAAATGTCAGAGTAAAGCTGGAGGCTCCTGCACTACGCAGAGTCGCAGTACATAAAACTCAAGAGGGGCGGAGACCCTGCAGGTAAACAGAATGAGAAATGTATCCCTGAATCTGCCTGAGGCAGAACTGGGTCCCTTCTGTTCCAACATTTAGCAGACAAGTGCTCCACTGATTCCCAATTAATATTTAATAACAATGAGGTATTTTGCCCGGGGAAATGAAGGAGGAAGCCTTCAAATTTGTGTATAGCTGTGTATGCATGATCAGCTATAACCAAATAAGAAAGACATAATTACACTCCATCACATCAACAGTGATTTCATTCATTTTTTGGCTGTTTAGAGCTCATGATTATGTGCATGCTTCACTGACATCTTCTCAACTGTCCTGTTAGGTTTCTTTTGCACCCGTCAGATATCAACAGCTTTTATCCTTTTAAATTATGAGGTCT